>NC_056739.1:678443690-678486190 GCF_019279795.1 Protopterus annectens | reverse complement strand
TCATCACTATGCTCTTGTGGGATTCCTTCTGAATCTTCAGAAGCACCCTGGATATTAGAGGAAAGGGTAGAAGAGCATACAGGAACATTATTGTCTAAATAAAAGAAAAGGCATCTATCTTCCAAGCCTTCTTTCATAGAGCCCTGGAACAGAATTTTGCCAGTTGACTGTCCAGATTTTAGACAAAGAGGTCTAGTTAACGAACTTCCCACAGATGAAATCTTGGAAGACCCCTCTCCAAATCTAGTTTCCATTTGTGAGGGTCTGCTATGGTCCTGCTCAGCTTGTCTGCCACACAGTTTTGCTCTGACAGAATGTAGGATGCCTGTAGAGTGAGATTGTGCTGTGAGGCTACATCCCAAGCTAACATGGTTAGTCTGTAAAGGAGATATGACCTGGTTCCCCCTCATTGTTGCTGTACCACATGAATATGGTATTGTCTGTAACCATGTGAAGAGGTCTTAGGGACCAAAGATGGTTCAGGGAGTTCAGTACCTTGATCAGGGCAAGCGTCTGTCATTGGTTACGCACACCCCATGCACTTTTGTCCCTTTTGAAACTGCTCCTCAAGCAAAGTCCAAAGGATCTGTGGTGACTTGACTGCTTTGGAGGAGGGATGAAGAAGGTGAGATCTGGATTTAAGGATATCTGTTGTCTCCACCAAAAGATTTCTCCTTTGACAAATTCCAGCACTGTAAATTTAAAGCATAAATGGTGTTACTGCTAGGACCATAGAGATATGTAGATACGTCTATGCATACAGATATATACGTATACATATCTGTCTGTCACTATCTCTCTCTCACATACATATTATATCTATCACTATGTGTCAAATGGATATATTCCATTATATATAGCTATATATATATATATATATATATATATATATATATATATATATATATATATATAATCACAATGATACATAGACTCTCCCCATATATCTACATAACACATATGCATATCATAGATACACACAGCTACATTTATATATACATCCCTGTTAATTACATAAATATGTGTGTGGATGTCTGTATTGTCCTACATACCTTAATAATGGTGAGTAAATCAACACTATCACACATCCATACTGTTGCTCAAAGGATCCAAAGTTAGGGTGCAACAGTGCATAATTCACTTACACACAGACCCCTGTGCCTGCTTGATGTCACCACATAGAGAGACGTAGGTGAGCAGGTGGTGTAATTTATAATGTTGTCAATGCATACACAGACAGGGCACATTTTTCCTGCTCACATGTTTGCCTGTCTAACTGCAAGCATCCACATATGGCCTTACTGGTAACTGTACACACATAGCTAGGATAATAACAGTTATCCCACTGCTAGGATACTAGAAGCTGATAACAGTATGAAGCAACATCACTCTGCAGACCACAGATGCTGTTGAACACAAGCCTAGTTTGTGTAATGCACAAGTACTGCACCTGCAATCAGATAAACAACAGACGTATCCTGTGGTGAGTGCAATACATACTGTGATCCTTAGTGAATTAGACTAGATAGGTAGGCGTTCTACTCTCACTCCAGGCTACTTGGTGCATGTCGTGTGTGTGTCCCTCTCTAGAACAACTGACATGCCCTCATGGGCTAGCCACTTGCAATGTTTATGAATGTTCTGGCCCTGTAACTTGCTGCTGGCCTCCAAACTGCCCTCTTCTACAAGACCTGATGATGCCATCCACCTTAAGACTACCAGCTGACAGCATAATAGCAGACTTAAGCTGTGGCGTGTGCAATAATTACTGTGATCTTTAATGAATAAGACTAGACAGGTAGGGGTACTAATCTCACTCCAGGCTAGTTGGTGTGTGTGTGTGTGTGTGTGTGTGTGTGTGTGTGTGTGTGTGTGTGTGTGTGTGTGTGTGTGTGTGTGTGTGTGTGTGTGTGTGTGTGTGTGTGTGTGTTTCCATATGGCATAAATATGATCACCTAGGTAACTTAGGAATAGGTAGGGATGTGCTGTATTTTATTTGTAGCAGGTGATGTGCGCCCCAAAAGGACTAACCACAACAAGGCTTGCTGATGTCAGCAAGCATAATATATCCTAAACTGATAGTACTAGCACACATGAGGTGCACTGCATGCAGCACATTCCATGATCTATAGTGTGTACCATTACATAGGTAAGTGTTCTTATCTATATATAGCCAACTTGCAATATGTGTGTGCCTTGGCATGTCCTGTATGTAGTGATTGGAAGTGGTGCTGGCCTCAATGTAGCCATGTTTGTGTGTGAGCCTGTTAGAGCATTTTACTTCATGTTATGGAGCCATAGGACTTTTCAACTTAAGTAGCATAATAGCCATACAGCCCACACAATCACAGACATCTTTATACCCAGCACATATTGCCTCAGTCAAAGAGGGACACAGGCTGGCACTCTGTGTTAAGATGATGGTCTCCCAGACAATCATACAGATGACATGGCACTGAGGTGCTCTGTGTCCCACTAGGCAAGGTTCTTTGTCAAGGGTGTGCTTATGTCTGCTATACAAATCTCTCCCACAAGCATGTAGTACTAACATCATATACAAGATTAATGTCCTTACAGAGGGTTATCCATCTACTATGCCTCCTACAGATAGGCAGCATATGCAATAAAGCAGGGTCACACATTGCCCCGTATGTGAGGCACAGATCACCTCTGCATAGTCTATATGCCATAGGTGACAATGACACTTACTGCAGACTATCCCCATTGAACACATACTGGAACATGAAGTGACCTTGTGAGGAACCATATTGTTGTGTGCAATTGCCAGAACTGCTTGGAAAGGTACATCACCAAATGGCCATTGCACTCAGATACTGGCATGCTGAGGGAAGAGTAATTGGAGGTTATGAGTATGTCACTTACAGGTGACAGTGGCCTGAGCTATGCCATATGATTTCTGCCATACCACTGTAGAGACAGGGTGATCTGAGGCATGTTAGGTGTAAACTCATGTGCCAGGTCTGTGAGCTCAGTTCATTCACTCCTGAGTAGTACATCACATGTTGCAACTGACGTGCTACTTACCAGGTACATAGGTACTGATATAACTGATGCTACATATATATTTGGATGGAGTTTATGGCCATTACTATGTCAACAGGCATGTGTTTGCAATACCCTCTTGCAGGATAGTGACATACCACAGAGACTCTATGAGTGCTCTCAATTTGCAGGCATCAGCCAACATTGTTAGCTACAGTCAGTCAGCAGTTGCGTGTATTGTGGTTAAATGGATTCCAAGCAGTAGAGGACACAGGACTGTGCCCTGGTGAGCACTGCTGCTTACAGGTCAGCTATTGAAGGTGGATTTCCCTATATTGGGTATGTGTGCCATCAATAGGCCACTTAGTGACCCCTACAATGACAGTATCATGAATACCTAAGTGGGTACTTTGTAAATGTTGCCTGAGTGGGGAATATAGTCAGACAGCTTGCCTCAGTCTGGGGGTTGTACACCCTGATGTTCCCTAACCCAGGTCCTTGGTGAGTGCGTTGAACATGTCCACCACATGTAACAGTCATGCTCGCCTATCACACATCCAAACTGTTTACAGTCAACTCTGTGTAGATCACATATATGTGTGTGCTGATCAGCTCCATGATGATTGCCCCTATGGGCATACAGATATGGATACACAGACAAAGAGATGTATAGTTCTGTTGCTCAGTGGATGCACCAGCTCTGTGCAAGGGTGTAACCACCCAGCTGGTGTGACAGTATGATTGCAAGGGGTGCCTGATGGTGTGAGTAATCCTTGTCAGATCACATGTGGGATACAGCCTGGTATGTTAGCATGTGCAATAGATGCTGTGTATCTTCCATTGAGAGGCCATTTATGAACTGCTCTGTAAATTTGGATGTTATGGGACAGGTTGTACGAATGTCATGTGTCACATTGTTGAAGACAAGGGAGTGTAGTTTACACAGAAAGTGTAGGAGTACAAGTTAGTATGACTACAGACCCACCATTTGTGGCATCATGCTATATGCGGTCAGCGACAACCTGGGCCTGTCCTTTGAAGCCATACATGTATCTATACTGTGCTTTGTGGTTCTGCTTTATGTGAGTGGCTACTTTTGTCACTTACTGTGTCTACACAACATCACAACAACTCTAGGTGCTTCTAATAGATGAGGAGGTAGAGTTTCCATGT
Source organism: Protopterus annectens (assembly GCF_019279795.1). NCBI lineage: Eukaryota > Metazoa > Chordata > Ceratodontiformes > Protopteridae > Protopterus > Protopterus annectens. Next base: position 678,482,014 of record NC_056739.1, on the reverse strand, counting down.
TGTGGGGGAGCACCCTCAACCCAACTGTCACACAGCATTGTCCACCTTTTATTGTACAGCCTGCAAATAGCAGTTGTCCACCAGTCAGGTGTGCTGAGCCATGATGAGCCTGTGTCCCACCTGTTCCATACAGTTGAGTTTATGCAGTTGTAATGCTGCTGACATAATGCATGGGTGTACAGCCCTGCATACTTGCCTGTCCCATCTGAAGGGAGAGGTGCAGTAACGCTATGTCAATCATCCCACAGGAGGTAATAAATGGCTTTCTTTACGTATATGTCTGTATTGTCTGCAAGGGGGCTACATGCTGCTTTTTCTAAGGAGACTGATCTGAGGCTAGATCCCACTAGGGAGGGCCTCATATTGGGTGGGGCGGCTTTAGGGGTCATTCATGTTGGTAGACACATGATGCAATACATTGGTTCCCTGTGTGGGGATGTCACAGCACTGCTCCTGGGAACAGTAGGTAAGGACATGGACCACCTTTTGGGCAAGTCAGCTGCAGCATGACAAAGTAACACAGTATGTACATATTACACTTCCCTAACATGTATGTCTGTGCTCTGTGCAGAAACCTTGCATGACTCTCTTGTTGCAGCATGCTGGATATAACTGTGGAGTTTCCCATCCTCCATTATTGGCGTACCTCTTCTAGCTATTCCCTCTCTGCAGTCACAGCCACTGTCTCTTCCATCTATTCCCTCTCTGCAGTCACACCCACTGTCAGTGATCTCTGCGTGAGTACATTAGCAGGTAATTGTATATTAGGAGCCATTACAGTATCCCACACAGAATTAACAGTTATCCAGGATAACGTAGGACAGACCTGCCACCCACGTAAAAGTATGTACAGCCTGACACACTGAATGCTACAGCGTTACAATGCTGATCAAAGTAAGCTTACATGCACACTCCTCTGCTGTGGAAACTGTGGCACCCACCTGCATGATATATGGTGTGATGGATACCTGGAAGCTGTCATGTGTGCCTAGGTTCACCATGAATTACTCAGTGGCTGAGAGTGGGTTGTTTCACTGCAGGCCCTCCACTTGTGACAGCACAATCCCTGGCTACATTTTTCTGGACCTCGTCATGCAACATTGAACATGTCGAATGTGCGGCGTCGAACCTGCTCATATGTTCCAGCCCTGATGGCCTATGCCATTCACATCACAGACAAGGTCTGCCCACAATACAGCCCACTGTTCCCTGTTTTTCATCCACCTGGATAGTAGGATGTGATGATGTTTCCTTAGTCCATCCAATATAATTTAATTTATTTTCTGTACCTCAGAAGGGTGCATGGCATCTAGGATACATGATTCCTGAAAGACAGCAAAAGGAAAACACATTACAGGATCACATATGTGGAAGTACACTATGTAGAGATACAGCAAGGAAAAAATGGCTGGCACTATCTACTGCTTGCTTGCACATGTCATACTCCACAGTGTGCAAACATACTAAATGTGTGGAAACGACTGAGATAGTAGCAATAGTCAGGTATTCCCATGTGTGCCATGACAGATACTGCTGTATGATCATACACCCAACACTGGAGTCTACTGTGGTGTGCCCCCTATGCGCAACCCCCCTGATAATATGTCATAGGAACAGTGCCACACAAATAGCAGTGTGCCATTACAACCACTATAAAGGGACAGTCCAATGAGACCAGTGTGCCACAATGACAAAAGACAATGCACCCTTGATGTATTGTACATCCTGTGTAGGTCAGAAGGAGATCAATGACTTATCATTTTCACAGGACTAAGACAGGCTTAATGGTGTAATCCCTATTCCCAGTAAGTCTATTCACCCATCTGCATTCTGTTGTACACAAAATCAGTTACACACCTGATGGAGTGCAGTATTCCTCTGTTGATATGTGGTGATAGTAAAGTTTTCACAAAGGCATGCTGTGTGTGAGGAAACCGTCATACAGAATAGTTCACCATAGCCAGCCGCTTGCCTTTTAAACATGCTTCTCATCTGCAGGTGATTGCCTCTAAACCAATCTGTGGGTCTGAAATGCTAATTACAACCAACACAGCTGATTTGCACTGTCATCAGCCAATGGCATGCAACCACTGTACAATATATACGGTCTTCATGTAGACTAGGCCCCCTTTCTGATATGTTGTGGTGGACATTACTGGGGTGAGGAAACTACATCTTCGCAGATGGTAGGTCTGTAGTAGAAAACTTTCCATAGAGATGTGTGTGCTACAGGTTGCAGCTGTTGCTGCAGGTAACAGATATAGGCAGAGTGTGAATATTTTGGAGGACAACAAGCTGTAGGAGCAAATGTGGGAGCTATGTCAGCCTTGTTTTCGAGGCAGAGCTAGAGTGAGGCTACCCTTTCCACTCCAATTAAGGTGTTTAAGGCAAGTATGTTAGTCAATTGTATCACTAACAGAGTGCTAGGCAACGTGTTTGGTGTGTCCTTGAGTAAGATGGGATATAAATATAAGAATATGTCCACCATTTGGGCAATGGCCAGGTCATGTGTTACAGTCTGGTTGTAATTTGCAGTGTGTATGTGGCCAGGCCTTGTTACAAGCAGAGACTTCCAATGTGTATGTTAGCTGTGCAGCTGTGATAATCTGCACAGTGACTTTGGAAGGATTGTGTGGTGCACTCTGATATTGCCCTCATTTGCAGTACCCACATTGACATTCTCTGTGAATGCATATTAATGCATGAAGTGACACTTTATGCACATATAGTTTTGATATAGGGATATGTGAAGTGTGCTCCTAACTGCAGGCCTGTGACTTCCATCAGTGAAAGGCAGACATGTCATTTGAAATGCATTGTGTGCATAAAGAGTGCATGACTCAGTCACTATTTGATGCCTTCACTATACTGTAAATTCACTTCTACACACCATTGGATCTGTGTGTGGCAAAATGTTATTTGCAAGGCGATTAACAGACTGAGCTACTGAGTAACTTCTACAGCATGTGTATTTGTAAGATATATATGCACTCATACAGGCTGTGACATAGATTTTCTATATTTTCTACATCCATCAGTATGTCTATGGCTTTATATGGCTGTATGTCTGTACCAGGGTCCCAGCTGAACATGTATTTTGCCATTAATGCCTTTGCAGGTGTCTTTCTACATGTTGCTGATGAATGACACATTTACCTGCTATCACAGCCCTCACTTGCATCCATTATTATGTCTTTGGCTTTCTAGTGGTGTACTATTGCAGCACAGTCCAAGGTACAATCCCATTTTTTCATTACTTTTTAATCAAGTTTGCGTGGCCTGGTGTGGTGCACAGCTCCACTAAAATTGCTTAATGACTGTAAATGGCAATTATTATGTTTTGCTTAAACCACCTGTTTTAATTAAGAGTTGTGTGACCTGGCAGGCTAATGCAGTGGTCTGCAGGTGTGATGACTACAGGTTCAAAATATGGGACAGGTGTTTATTTTGTAAGCATGTATTAAAAGTTTAAAAACACATATACTCAATATAGCTCTATATCAGGATTTTTACCAGGAGCTCAACAAAGACTCTGGACTCCTGAATACCCCATCTCTGCTCCTGAATGTGCGCAGCTTCACCAGCACCACCTGCCATATCTACAGTTGATTAGGCTTCACGGAATGGTGCAGAATTCCCACCTATTTTCCTTAATATAGGCTGTTTTCCCACCCTTACACATTATTGACCTGCATTCAAAAAATAGCAGCACACAAACCATTTAAGCAGAGCTGATCAGTATGAAATCTCACACAACTGAGGTTTTCACAACACTTAACATCATGCAAACTATAGTAGCCCTTAGCATGTTTAAGCAGTGCTTCACACCACGCAGTACTGCCATATTTCACATTTTTTAATTGAATTAAAAAAAAATAATAAATTACAGACATATTATGACTGCTATGGTCCTAAATCCAGGACCTACTACACATTAGGCTGTAACTCTATCCATTTAGCTACTTGGATAATATGATAACTGGTATACCTTCACATACACTACCAGGCTACCTATGAGGATTGCGGAGGACAGTGCAGAGCTGTGCAAACAAGCTTAAACAAACCTAAACATAAATAATTATTTACATCCGGTTTCTATTTTTAGATGTCTGGCAGGTGTCGGCTATGTACTTATGAGCACCACTCAGTTCTGCTGCGCTTCATGCCATGCCTCACAAATGGAAATAAAAAAAAAAAAGATTAAATAAAACAATTTAATCATGATAATTAATTACATCTGGTTTCTATTTTTAGATGTGTAGTAGGTGTCAGCTGTCTATATGTGAGCACAGCTTGGCATTGCTGCACTCCATGCTATGCAAACAAGCAGAGAGGAACAAAAAATTCATAAAAATAAAATATTACACATTTAAAACAATTCACAGCATTTCATCAGTAGTGGAGTGCATTACAGGGAGCCTCACCCTGTACATAACATCTGACCAGGCATCCACAACCACAGGTAGCCTCTACACTTCTCTCAACATGGATTCAATAACCCTGTTCCTATGCTTTCACTTGGCAGCATGCCATCATTAATATGCAAGGTGCACTGCTGATGTGGAACCGTGGCCATGTATATGGATACATTCTGTGTAGGCTCTACATGGTACCTACATGGATTTTATTAAATGCTGAGGTATATTTTTTCATTGACAAGAACTCTGTGGGGGGATTAAATCCCCAGCAATCCTGGCAATGCCACAGCATATAGACTTAACATGAAAATCAACATGTCCATCTATACAGGGTAAGGCATGCAGAATTGAAATTCTAGCATTACACAGTAGTCATAGCACTAGTTTTGAACTATGCAAGTACTGGCAGATGTGGTTCTGGTGTAAAAAAAGTTAATCATTATTGTTTTGTGATGTCTAGTATTGGACATTCTCACCATGATCTATTAGTTGCTCTAGTCTGCTCCTTTACCTGTCCCCATTTCTTTTGATTCCTTCAGGGATTAGGGATATAAAAAGTCAAAAAGTAAAATTTGTGGATGGTTCATAGTGACAGGTTCTTTAAGGAGGTAAAATAAGTCAGGTCAGGTTTGCAATGCCTGATATCATTGCAATGATAACATCATTGTTCCTCATGTATGGGATGGCATTATCAAGAGTGACAGCATTGCCAAAGCTCTTCCAAGCAAAGCTCTCAACATTTCTTCTCCAAAATCTGCAATGTTACTTCTCATATTGTGGAACGAATAGGCAAAATGTGGAACAGTGACTAATGTTTTACTAACAACTTCAACTAGAAAGCTCACATCATTGCTAAAATGTGGTACATTGTGCTATAAAACATTATTTTGATGAATTAATATGATTCAGAATTACTTACCATGGTTATAAGTTAAAACAATTCTGAACACTAAATGTGTGACAGACCCTTTCAATGTGGAAACGCGAGAGTGGACAGGTTGATGGGGACACTATAGATCAGGGAAGTGTGCTGGCCTCTACTAGTCTAATGTCTGAATCTGCCTCTAGCACTCCTGGTTATGAAGGTCCATGGGGGGGGGTTGATCACTACAGACATGGTTACTGCTGTCCTCTGAGATTTCTTTATCAGTGGCGGCATCTCAACATATGCGCAAGGCCCATGAGGATGCACAGTCTAGTTCCACCTCAGACATGGCAGAGATAGTGGGGGTGGTCCAGGCTGTGCATACTGACCTACGAGAGTGCAAGTTTTATATATGTAATTCATTGGATATACTGACTCAATCATTTGACCACATAGTGTCTTCATTTGGTTGCCTGACAAGGATGAGGATCTGTCCACATGGCCAGTCACCTGATGCATACACAGATGTTAGCCAAGATGGGTGTTGACAAATGAGTTATCACTCCAGCAGTGCTAGCACTTTCACAGTAACATTGATTGTAGAGCTCTCTATACCCAGGATAGGGCATCCGCATCATTATGCTGGAAAATCCTCTAGTGGACATTGGTCAAGATCATATAGAACACCAGCATTTAGCCAAGACCAGCATTAATAGAAAGGGACATGCTCAAGAAATTGAACTCTCTGTCATGCATGCCCTGGACCTGTCCAGTAGGCTGACTTCAGTATTGTACCAAGTGCTGAGGTTGTGTCCCTGCAGACATGCATACTCAAACACACATACAAGAAAGCAGCACAATCCACACATTCACTGACCCTAGCTCTTCTTGACATTAACCACCCCAACCCCATTCCCATACTGCTCATAAAACAATTTTTCTGTTGCTACACCTAAGCAGTCACACTCACACACTTACTTGTGAAAGACATAAGTCTTGTACTTCCTTGTTCACCAATTCAAAGGATGATAGCTGTGCCCTGCTTTTCACACACTATTACTTGGGTTGCTCAGGTTTGATGCACAGCCTTGTCAGTCTATGCATGGGTAAGGCATAGATAAGCACAGTCTGGTATTTTTTTATGCATAACTTGTACTGTAGTATATCTGCATAACTCTTTTATAGTTGTGTTGTAAAGCTATGTGCAATCCACTGCCCTTTTGCTAGTGCCATGGCATACCGCCCCCACTCCATCTGACTTGGTCATCCTCTTCTGCTGGTGACATCTCCTCTGACTCCTTGTCTGTTTTGCTAGGAACTACTGGCCCTCCAAGAAGAAACCCTGATGTAAATGTTTCTTAACTATAATATTGTGTAACATAGATCACAGTGTCAGTATTTTGGCATGTGTGGCAAGATCATACTAAGATCATAATGTAGAGTGCCACTGGATCTGTCCAGGCAGTGAAAGCATGACTTCCGCAGCTCAAACACAAAGTCTATAATGTTTATGGCTAGTGATGGTACATGGTTGTACCCTTGGTCAGTATAATTGTGTGGTTTCAGCTGATTGTCATGTTTCTAGGGCATATCCAGCATCACAACCAAGATGCCCCTATAGGAAGCAATCTCTTGCAAACTGTTTGTAGTGTTCACATGTGTGTCATATGTGGGAGTCATTGAAATGACCTGGGTGTCCTGAACTCACATTGTAGATGATACCCTGTTGATTACAGATCTCCTGGCAGTTGATGGAATGATACCATATGTGTTTCAGACATTCCCTTTCATTTTCATCATGTGGGACATTTATTTGAATGTGGGCTCAGTCTATGTCCTTCCAGAACCTCAGAGAAATGGGCTATATGATATGAATTCCTATGTGGTGTTGGATCTCTCCTGTGGGGCACATAAGAACTACATATCCTCCCCCACATGCTGAAGCATGGTATCAAGGAGCTGATGGAGTATACTGTGAGGAGATGCCAGAGAAACTTCAATCGTGTCTCCAGTGGGTCACTGTAAGGTCCATGTAGCTAATATATATAGAGCCACACATACCTTGGCATCCTCTAGGATAGGTAGTCCATGTTTTCTATGGAGCTACAGATGAGACCAGCACATGTCCACAATTTATTTCATGGTGCCCCTGCCCACACATTATCAGCCTGCTATGTCGATGATGTGGAGGGCTTGAAATGTTGTGTGGTCAGATGACCTCGCATCTCCAGGGGTGATACTGTGCACTATCAAAAAAGCTAATATGACAGTCTCCTGCAGGTACCTATTTGCAATGGCTGTGGCAATCCTATGAATATTTGCATGATGTACTCTTTCTGAAGCCGGGTATATGTATGAGTTAAAATCTAAACTGAGTGCATTGTCACTGCTCTTCATTTCAGTGTTACCGAAACTCTCTGCCATCTTGATTTGCCTCATTACCATGCATGACACTTCATTATATGGTCATTAGCATATAACTGGCAGACCACATTATTTGGCCTAGCCATGCTGTTTAATTGGGCATTCTAATATTCACCCATGCTGCGTGTGGCTGCTCATCATGCAAATTTGCTTAGCAAGAAGCAGCAAAGCTTTCTGACTCCAACCCACTATAAATTTCTTATAATTAATACTAAAACATGCTTGTGATATTGCATCATATTATGCATTAGTTTATAATAAGTAAGACTATGTACAAATAAAACTTTCCTATACACATTAATGTTCAAACAGTTGAGTAAAATATATTACAATACATTTCTGTTATTTATTTCCAAAATAGTTATGTTCTAACCATAATTCCTTGTATAACTTAAATTTGAAATTTGTGAATATTTTTAAATATTTTTTAAATACGTTATTGTTTAAAAATATTGTCATGAAAAATTGAACTTTTATTAAAATTTGTACATATTGCAACATATTTAACTGAACTGATTTCTTAAAGAATCACTAAACATATTTTTAAAATAAAAATAATCCTCTGTAATACTTACCATAAACTCCCTCAATGTCCTTTGATTTCTACTGCTTATAAAAATAAATATAAATATTTAAGGCTTCTATTGTGAAAGATGGTACATGACTAAGATTCAATATTACTTATAACATTTGACAGGACTTCTGTGTGGCTGTGTGCAATGACTAGAGGTAAATACAGCCTACAAGACTGAGCTTTTGCATAATCAACAATTCATCATGATTCTAGTCAAGCAGTGAGTGATACTCTTGAACTAATAAATTAAATGGCACCACATGGAAAATATGGGGAACTGCAGATGGTTGTGATAGAAGATAAGGTTTGAAGTAAAAAATGTGAAACTGATTTGGGTATTAGCAGGAGTGGAAATTATTATTTAATGTACAAATTGAAAACAAAGATGGTGTAGTGAATCTTGTTTTATTAGGAAATGATGTAACTCTATTTATATTGACTGAAACTGAAAACCTACATAGTAAACCAATAATTAGTTTGATTGAATTTGTGTTATGTTATAAAATGGGTTTTGTGGTATGATTATTATGGCAAATTATAATATAATGTACAGTTGATGCTTGACCTATGTATATTGAGCTTAAGTATTCAAAAGTGGCACTTCAACAATGACTGCAATTTATAGAGACTCCTCAAGAAAGTATTTCAAACTGAGCTATAGCTTGACCTTTCTTTCTAAATCAAAGCTTTATTGATTGGAGGAAAGTCACCTTTTACAAATGTGGAGGATACAATAGCCAAGATAAAAGAATTTCCTTTATATGATTACTATAAAAAACCTCCAATGCAATATGTGGGTATTTTTGCATTTGAGATTAAAAAGCTCAGTAGATGTAGAAGATATCTGGGGTGAACAAAAAGATGGAAGTGGCCAAAAAAGAGATTTTTTCTATTTTATGCTGCTTGTACATAATGGTTCAAGAAAATGCACATTGCAAACAAAGGTGATCTGAATGGAAATGGAAAACTGTGTTATTTTATATGAAGTGAATGCATAACGTTTTAAAATTAGAAAAAGTTGTTTAAAGAATTAAAGCTTAGGTGGTAGACAACTTTATACTTTTTGTTGCACTTAATGTCTGAATTTTAAGTGAAATATATACCTTATTTGGTGGGCTGTCAGTGCACAAAAAATCCAGTTGAAATAGCTGGGACATCTAAAGAAAGTTAGAATAAGTGTGTGTAGAAGAATGAAGCTGTCTTTTGCAAATAAGGCACCTATACGTGTATAATATTTTATATATCAAATTTGATATAAAAGTCAATGAAAATTCTCTCTTGCCTCTGAATATGTCTGGCTGGCTAACCTCCCTGAACACTATAGCATCGGAGACAGTGCAGTTTTATTTAAAAAAAAAAGAAATGCATATTACATAGAGTTTCCGGATGTTAAGCTAATGAAAAGTAATGTTCAATTGTGTTCTGCAAATTTTCACAAACCCACTTATTACAGCAAATTTTTATTTTTTTAATAGCTGCCATCCCTTACAACAGCAACAAAAAAGAATATCATTAAAGGCCAAATTGTTAAGATTAAGCAAATGATTTCAGACAAAAATGTATTGCTTCAGGAGATTTTTAAGATCAACCAGTTTAGAATGACAGTATTACAATGAAATAATACTTTTCAATGAATCATTTATATATTCATAGTATTGCCGTCCCTATGATAACAAACATGTATTTCTAGTTTCTTGCAATATTGTATTAAAATATATATTTACTGTATTTATATTTATTACATAATGTGCAGTTCAACTTACATTATTCCTTCATGAAAATATCTTTACTGTTTTGTGACCTGGCTGCATTAAGAACACTGTATCACTAGTTCTAAATTAATCACTCCGTATGTAGTTCTAGTAAATATATTACATTCCCAAAACACCTTAACTGCATTGCACAAAAAATAGCCTAACTGTGTATCTTGTCTAATAAAAAATGTGTGCATTATTTAATTATGTTTTCTTTATACCAAGAATAGAATATTATTCTAATGCATATTGTAATATTTTATTCAAATGTAGTTCATTTGGGGAAAGAAGTACAGTTTCAAGGGAAAACATTATTACTAATGCATGTCTACTATTACAGTACTGGCAAAGCATCCATTGTATTTAGTTTAATCAACGTTTATGAAATTTCAAGTTGACATTACATATTTATGTCATCACTTAATGCAATGAATACACAGAGCATATGAATTAATTGTTGCAGTGGTTATGCATTATATATGTATTGATGAATGATTAATATTTATAGTAATTATCATTAAAAGCAAATGTATGCATAAAAATATTCCTCAGCCAAAAAGTATAAACAAATCATAGAATAAACAAAATAAAAAGTAATCATGATTTAAGGCAAAAAGAGGCACGCTGCAGAATATCCAATTTTTTTTGTGATAACTGAGTTAATCTTTATATTATACATTCTGTAATAAATTCTTATAGTTCAGGAATGTCTTATAAGTAATATTTAATTTGCATTCCTGTTATCTTAAATGGTGCAAGATAAGTGCCTGGCATCCTAAAGCATACCAGGTGCTACAGTGCTCTAGAAGAATAGGCAGCTCTGTGTAGCTTGAAAGTGCTGTACAGTGCTACTGAGATACCTTCTCATCTCATAAGTCAGTGAAAAAAACTTTCCTATTTGTGAGGAAGTTGCATTATATATTTTAATCATGCCAGATCTCATAAAAGAGAATAGAACATATTCTGAATGGCTTGAATATCTGCTGAATATTTTACAGTTGTTCGAATACTGTGATAGTAAGTGAATCTGCATTCATTGCTATTACAGCACTGCATGTGTAGCTTACACTAAAATAATAGAGGAAAAATAACTATAATCTTTGCTATTCAAACTATTACTTATACATTGTCTTATATGCAGTAGATTTATGGTTTTCAGACCAAAACAAGCAGCTTTACAATCACGGGTTTACAAGTTCCTACACTAGCTTATATTAAAAGATGTGATTTTTCTAACCATAATTAGACACCTATGCTCTTTTGCACTCAGTAAGCCATGCTGTACAGTACTCAGCTGACCTAGTTCACTTCACCGTGTGTTGTTAGCATAGATGTCTGAGACTGACAAAGAAATAACAGCCATTATATGCATGAATGCAGCTCTTGGGCTGTTACTGTAATGTGGCAATAATTGATATGCTATGCAAACTGCAATTGATAGATATCCACCAGCATCAGAGTATGGTGGTTGTGGGATAAGGTAATGTGTGGTAGCAAGTTTATATACAGACAAATAATAATGAAGCTATATGGTTTACCACTAACATTCTTCCTGACAAACATCAGAGTGCTAGGGATTTAGGCTTTTATGGCTATAGTATTTTGTATAGCACTCTGTTAAGCTCCATAATAACAGATGGAGAGGAATTACTCTGACCATAACAAATAGATCAGCTGCATGCATTCCACTGAACTCCATAGGTTACACTATGAGAGCCAGTGCTTATAATAATTATTGTAAGTTTTATGAATACTGAATGATCTGAGAGAGAGTTAATTTTCAAGCAGGTTTGTGCTTGGGAAACTTCTGCTACACAATGGAGCAAGGCTGAAAACATGAATTTGCTGCATTTTGCACCATAGATGTATGACTTGTGAAGGTAAGCTGTAGGCTGTTTTATTGTGTGCAAGCCATATGCAATGATACACTGTAATTAGAAACAGCATTCCTTAATGCAGACAACAGTTATAAATAACATCATATCTATAGCTCACTTTCATCATATTAACTTCTGCAAGTGATTTCAAAATCAAATATTTCTGTTGCATTTTTAAATTTGGATAAGAGCATTTAGTCATACGATTCCAATTATTTTCTGAAATAGATGTCTTGTATATTAACACACTCTTACAAAGATTTGACAAATGATAGATTAAATTAGGTTTGATACATAAAATCTCAGTCTAATATTAATTTTAGGATACATTTCTTATTGAATATTCAGGAAATCTTTTTTTAGCCAAATTATAGTTTTAGTGCATCTTCCAATGGCAGAAATGTTATTTTTTCTAAACAAAAGTCAAACTAAAGCAGACTAGTTTTGCTGAATCATATCATCAGTACAATCTAAACACTAATCCAAAGCACAGCTTACATATACAATCAAAGAATGCCATGTGTCTTCTATTCATCAATAATACAGAGTTAGAATAAATTCATAAAGCATAAAAGAAGACCATAAAGATTAGAACCTTGCACAATTCTCAATAATTATGAATCAAAATTTGATAAAAATCAATTAATGTATATACATACATGAAGAAAATTAACTTATAATTCTCTAGTATTATAAATATAAAACATATATAATTCAAATAATAGTGACCTCAAGTGATATAAGTGAAAATTACAACAAATAAGCAATTCTCTGAAATAATATATAAAATTTCATTCAAACAAGGATGATATATAGCAGTTAAATTAATTATCCAAAATGTTTCTGTTTCATTCAATGATTTTTTTGGTGCAATTTTACCAATTCCAAAAAATATAAATACAGCAATTGAATATATTGATGTATGTTTGTACAAGAGACATATTGTTTAAATGTAAGATACATCAATATTTACATGGAACGGAAGTTAGGTCAACTTAAAATGAACTACAGGGGCAGACAGCCATGTAAATCACACATTCTCTGTTAACTTTAATAAAATGTATAATGCCAGATGTTTTGCTATTTTTAACTGAGGTGAAAACCTTGGTTTTACAAATACATTTAGAATATTTAGAATTACCATAGGGACCATAACTAAGTGTTTTATTTCTTAATAATAGTTTATTTTCCTAAGTGCAGAATAGTTGCTTATACTACACAAGGTGTTGATAAATGTTCACATTATTTGATCGATTGATTTATATTTAAATTTGAATTTGTTGACTGGGGTAGAAAACTGATCCAACTGGAGTAGTTTCAGGTTAATCCCAGGATACATAAATTTCCAGTCAGATCAAAGATAACATATAGCAGTCACAAATTTTATCATTGTCAGACAGAATACACATTTTAAAACAATTACAATTAGTATTTATTATTCTCTAAGAAGTTCTTGCCAAACACATTGGTCAGTAATACTAAATTTTGATCAATTTATTACTATTTGTTCTTACAGGTCATGTGATTTGAGTGAAAGTTTTTTTACAACTCTGTGACAAAGTTTTGTAAGAAAAGTATTGTTCTGATGAAGTCTGTTGGTTCTGGATGAAAGCACTAAACCTTGGATACAGTTTTGGAATTGTTGGAATTAATTCTCATATTAAACTTCATATGCTTAGCTGCTGTGGTCTCTTGGGTGTTTTTTTATGCAATTTGTTAGTCATTTTTCATCCTGTTGGTCATTTTTTGCCAGTTCTTGTATACATATGTTTCCAATTCCCTTACTACTGGACCCACTTTTAGGGGGGTTTATTGATGGAGTAATTAAGTTGTGTTGACAGTTTCTCAAAGGGTATTATAATGCATTTTTGGCATTTGTCTTTGATAAACCCAATTGCAAGATGTTTGTGTTTTTGGGAAATCTATAATAGCTCAGAATTTACAGTCATCTGTGAACTTGGTGAGCCACAGCCTTTAAAATTAGCCTTGACATCTGAGAAGTAGATGCTAAACAGAAGCAGGCCCAGCACAAAGCTCTGGGGCAGTTCACTGTTGTCCATTCTCTTTCTGAGCTGGTGTTATCAAATATTTTTTAAACAAAAACAAGACTGAAAAAAATCAATTAAAACCTAAAAAAAAGCAGAACAGGTTTTTGAAAAAAAGGAAAAGAAGCATTAGGTAATAAATGCACAAACTATTAAACATTTAGAATTATCTAGATATCATTAAAAGACGTTCAAATATTAGTCTATTAAACTGTTGTATTCCAATTTGTTTTAGAAAGAATACAGCCCATTTATATGAAATGACTTCTCGGATGGAAAATATAAGTGATAAAATCTGTTGCATAAAACGTTCAGCATTACATGCACTATCCTGGATAGTTTGCACAAAGATGGAAGGCACCAAGTAACCTAAAGACTGCATCAGATATAGTAGCCAAGGAGAATATCATGGCTCATATTATGCAATCATCAAATCTATACACTTACCAAAAATAACAATACCTTACTATATCGTGTATGGAATCAGCTGATGCAGATAAAAATAAATGCCTGCCATTTCCAACCTCTATAATCATTCTAGTTACCAATGAGATATTATTTTATACAAATAAATGAAAGCAAGTCATCCAAAAAGGCCTACTATAAGCATTTCTGTGCTATATGTCGATGATGCATTTGCTTTTGACACTTACCTGAATTGGCCAGTGCTAAAAATCCCATTGTCTCAATTTCCCAAAACTGCCTACATCACATAGCCCAGATGGAACCCTACCTTGAGCTCAAAAATCTATTCCCACTCCCTAATCCACCCCCTACTCACTTCCAAACCTGGAAACCCCTCCTGACTCTCTAATCATAAATCTTTCTTACTGATCCTTAAATCTAAGGGTCTATATCAATTCTTCGAACACTTAAAATGTCGAATGTGACATGGTTGAGACCAAATGTTCGACATTTCAAGTGTTCAAAGATTGACTTTTAATGGTGCTGTACAATGCAGAATAGGAGAATTTCCCTTTTCTGCACTGAAGTGCAGTCTCGGAGTTGGTATATTTAAGTAGGGGGTGTGGGGGGTGCAGGGGGATTGCTCCCCTGCTCACACTGTTAATGTGTGTTTTTCTTTTTTTTTTTTTTTTATTTTATATTCTAACATCCAAATGTCGAACATTTGGTCTCAACCATGTAATGTTCGACATTTTGGATGTTCGAATATTTAACATAGACCCAAATCTAAAACTCCCTTCTCACTCCTTAAACCTAATACTAATTCCCCGTTCCCTAAACCTAAAATCCAAATCCCTAAACCAAACACTCACTTCTCACTATCTAAATTTAAAATCCAGCTCCTTAAAACCCACACTCTATTCCCGTTACCTACAACTAAAAGCCCCCCAAACCTAAAACTCCCTTTCCATTACCTAAACCTAAAATCTTTTTCTCTAAACCTAAAACTTCCTTCCCACTAGCTAAACATAAAATTCCTCTCTCCAAACCTAAAACTCCTTTCCTGCTATCTAAACCTAAAATTCCCTTCATGATACTTAAGCCTAAAATCCCTCTCCCTGAACTTAAAACTCCCTTCACACTACCTAAATTGAAAAACACACAGCCTAAATCTAAAACTGCATTCCTATTACTTAAACCTAAAATTCACTTCCTTAAAGGTAAAACTCCCTTCCTGTTACCTAAACCTAAATCTCTCTGTCTAAACCTAAAGTTATCTTCCTGCTACCTCAACCTAAAATCCCACTTCCTAAACCTAAAAATCCCTTCCAATTCCCACTACTTAAAAAGAAAATCCTCCTCCCTAAACCTAAACTTTCCTTCCCACTACAGAAACCTAAATGGCCCATCCCTAAACCTAAAACTCCACTCACAGTGCCTAAACCTAAAATCCCCCTCCATAAACTTTAAACTCCTATCCTGCTACCTACATTTAGATCCCCCTTCATAAAACTTACATTTCCTTAATACTACTTAAATCTAAGATCCACCCTCCATAAAACTAAAACTACCTGCCCACTATCTGAACCAAAAAAATCCATCAATCTAAATCAAAAACTTCATTCACTCTACCTAAACCAAGAATCTCCCTATATAAAAATACAGTTCGCTTCCAACTACATAAATGTGACATCCTCAGCTCTAAAAATTAAAACTCCCTTCCCACTAGGTAAATATACATACATCTCTAAAAATGAAAAACTATCTTAACTGCCTAAACCTAAAATTCCATTCTTAAAAGTAAAACTTATTTCAAGGTACTTAAACCTAAAAATCTGCAACCCTAAACATAAAATTCCATACCACTAGCTAAACTTAAAATTCCCCTCATTAAACCTAAAACTCCCTTCACACTACCTAAACAAAAAAATCTCCCTCCCCAGAAAAAAAACTCCCTTCCCATTACCTAAACATAAGATCCCCTAACTAAAACTGATTCGCTTCCACTAGCTAGATATAAAATCCTCTATGTAAACCTAAACACTTTTTGCCCACTACCTAAACCTAGAATTCCATTTCCTAAGTGTAAAATTACTTGTCTCAACCTAAACCTAAAATCCCCATCCATAAACCTAAACCTACCTTCCCACTAAATAAACCTAACATTCTCATCCCTAAACCTAAAACACATATCCCACTACCTAAACCTAAAATATTGCTCCCTAAACTTAAAACTTCCTTCTCTCTACCTAGACTTAAAAATCATCCTCTCTAAAACAAAAACTTCTCCAACTACCCAAACCTAAAATCCTCTGCCTAAACTTAAAACTCCATTCCTACTAATTAACAATAAAACTCCTCTCTATAAACCTAAAACTAGCTACATATACCTATGTTTTCTCTTTTAAAGTAAAACTTCTTACATACTACCTAAACCAAAATCCCCCTACATAAAACTAAAACTCCCTCCCATTAGTTAAAACTAAAAACCTCCTCACTAAACCTAAATCTCCCTTCTCAATACCTAAACCAAAAATCCCACTTCCTAAAAAAACTCCCTTCCCACTACCTAAATGGAAACCCCCCCCCAACCTAAACCTAAAATTCCCTTGCCATTACATAAACCTAAAATCTCCTTCACTAACAAATAAAACTCCCTTCCCACAAGCTAAATATAAAGTCCTTCTTGGTAAACCAAAAATGCCTAGCCCACTACCTAAACCTAAAATTCCCATCTCTAAACCTAAAACATCTTTTCCATTACATAAACATTATATCTCTCTACTTAAACCTACAATCTACCCCCTAACTCTAAAACTCCTTTCTCACTACCTAAAGCAAAAATCACCTCCATAAACAAAAAACTGTCTTCCTGCTACTTAAACATGAAATTCCTCTATAAACCTAAAACTTCATTCTCCAGTACCTAAACCTAAAATTGTCTCCTTAAACCTAAAGCTTCTTTCATGGAATCTAAACATAAAATCCTCCTACCCAAACCTAAAACTAAAATCCCCTCTCACTAAACACAAATTCCCTCCAACTAGATGAACCTGAAATCTCCTTTCTTAAACCTAAAACTTACTTCCTGCTAAACTAAGCTTAAATTCCACTCCCTAAAACCTAAAAATTCCTTAAACACAAAATCCCCCTAGCTAAACCTAAAACTCCCTTCCCACTAGTTAAAATTAACTTCTCTTTCCTTAAACCTAAAACTCCTTTCCCACTACATAAGCCTAAAATCCACATCTTTTAACTTAAAACATGTATCCCACTGCATAAACCTACAATACCCTCCTAAACCTAAAACTTCCTTCTCTCTACCTAAACTTAAAATCCTCTTCTCTAAAACAGAAACTCTCTCCCACTACTTAAACCTAAAATCCCCTCCCTAAACCTGAAACTCCATTGATACTACTTAATAATAAAATCCCTCTCTATAAACCTGAAACTTCTTTCCCACTACCTAAACCTAAAATTCCATATTTAAGCATATAACCTATTTCATGCTAACTAAACCTAAAGTCCCCTTCCCTAAAGAAAAAAACTCACTTCCATCCACTTAAATCTAAAATCCTTCCTAACTAAACATAAAACTGCCTTCACACTACTTAAACCAAAATTCCCACTCCGTAAAAATAAAGCTCCCATCCCACTACCTAAATGTAAACTCCCCTCCCTAAATCTAAAACTCCCTAAATATAAAATCACCCTCACTAAAAATAAAACTCTCTTGCCACTAGCTAAACATAAAATCCCTCTATAAACTTTAAAACTTAAAATACCCTCCTAAACCTAAACCTTCCTTCTCTCTACCTAAACCTAAAATCCTCTTCTCCAAAACAGAAACTCCCTCCCACTACCTAAACCTAAAATCCCCTCCCTAAACCCGAAACTCCATTGATACTACTTAACAATAAAATCCCTCTCTATAAACCTGAAACTTCTTTCCCACTACCTAAACCTAAAATTCCATATTTAAGCATATAACCTATTTCATGCTAACTAAACCTAAAGTCCCCTTCCCTAAAGAAAAAAACTCACTTCCATCCACTTAAATCTAAAATCCTCCCTAACTAAACATAAAATTGCCTTCACACTACTTAAACCAAAAATTCCCACTCCCTAAAAATAAAGCTCCCATCCCACTACCTAAATGTAAACTCCCCTCCCTAAACCTAAAACTCCCTAAATATAAAATCACCCTCACTAAAAATAAAACTCCCTTGCCACTAGCTAAACATAAAATCCCTCTATAAACTTTAAAACTTAAAATACCCTCCTAAACCTAAAACTTCCTTCTCTCTGCCTAAACCTAAAATCCTCTTCTCTAAACAGAAACTTCCTCCCACTACCTAAACCTAAAATCCCCTCCCTAAACCTGAAACTCCATTGATACTACTTAACAATAAAATCCCTCTCTATAAACCTGAAACTTCTTTCCCACTATCTATACCTAAAATTCCCTATTTAAACATAAAATGTATTTCATGTTAACTAAATCTAAAGTCCCCTTCCCTAAAGAAAAAACTCACTTCCATCCACTTAAATCTAAAATCCCCCCTAGCTAAACCTAAAACTGCCTTCACACTACTTAAAACAAAAGTCCCGCTCTCTAAAAATAAAACTCCCATCCCACTACATAAATGTAAACTCCCCTCTCTAAACCTAAAACTCCCTCAATATAAAATTGACATCACTAAAAAATAAAACTCCCTTGCCACTAGCTAAATATAAAATCCCCCTATAAACTATAAAATGTCTTTCCCTCTACCTAATCCTAAAATTTCCATTGCTAAACCTAAAACTTATTTTCCACTACTTAAATCTTCTGTCTCTATACCTAGGCCTAAAATCCCCCTCCATAAACCAAAAACACCCTGTTAACTAAACCAAAAATCAGCTCCCAAAACAAAACATAGCCTTCCTACTACTTAAACATAAAGTCCTTCTCAGTAAAACTAAAACTTCTTTGCCAGTACCTAAATCTAGAATCCTTTCCTTAAACCTAAAACTTCTTTCATGGAACCCAAACCTAAAATCCCCCAAACTAAACCTAAACCTGCCCCAAACTAGATAAAACAATAATTCCATTCACTAAACCTAAAATTCTCTCCAACTTGATGAACCAAAATCACCTACCCAAAACTAAAACTCCCTTCCTGCTAACTACTTACTAAACCTAGAATCCCTTCCTGCTACTTAAACATAAAAAAATCCTCTCTAAACCAGTAAGTCTCAATACCTAAACCTAAAATCCCCCAGTCTGTGCCTAAAACTGTCTTTCCAATACCTAAAGCTGAACTACCCCTCCCTAAACCTGAACATGAAACTCTCTGCCTGCTACCTACACCTAAAAATCATCCTCAGCAAACCTTAAACTTCCTTAACATTAATTAAACCTAAAATCCCAATCCATAGGCATAAAACTCACTGGCTACTAACTACCTCCCTAATCCAAAACACCCTTCACATTACCTAAACCAAAAATCTACCTTCCTAAAAATAAAACTCCCTCTGCACTACATAAATGTAAAATCCCCCTCCCTAAAAATAAAACTCCTGCCCCACTACCTAAATAGAAAAATCCTGTTTCCTAAACCTAAAACTCCCTTCCTACTACCTAAGCCTAAAATTCCCCTCCCTTAACCTAAAACTCCCTCCCCCTACATAAACCTAAAATCTTCCTCCTTAAACTCAAAACGTCTTTTCTGCTACATAAACATAAAAAATCCCACAAACATTAATCTTCCTTCTCACTATGTAAACCAAAAATCCTCCTACCTAAACCTAATACTCCCTTGCTATTACCAAAACCTAAAATCCACTCCCTAAAAATTAAAACTCCCTTCCCACTAGCTAAATATAAAATCCATCCATACAAACTAAAAACTTTGTGTCCACTACCTACACCTAAAATTCCATCCTTATAGGTAAAACTTCTTTCAAGCTACCTAAACCTAAAGTCCTCCTCCCTATATCTAAAACTTGCTCTCACTAGCTAAACCTAAAATTCTCTGTCACTAAACCTAAAACATCCTTCCAGCTACTTAAACATAAATTAAAAAAATAAATCAGTATCAGTGTGCTAACAAGTCCAGTACAGATAAGGTAAGTCAAAATAGTAGAACAAATGTACCAGGAACCATGAACAATTAAAAAGTATGTTTAATTTGTTTAAGTATGTTTAATTCATTATCTACCAAGTTGCTTAAATCAGTACAGATGTTTTGCAAAAGTGCACCCAAAATCAGTTCAATAGGGATGCTTTGCAAAAGTGCATTATCAGGGCCTCCACTTTTGGATCTTGTGTTCTGCTGAGTTTGGACCTTGCATGTATTTTTGATTGAACTGCATTTCTACTCTGAGGTTTTAGGATCTGTATGTACTTTTACTGAAATGTTTTTAGCATTTGGATGTACTTTTGCAAAGCATCTCTATTGAACTGATATTAGCAACTTTGTGGATAACAAATTAAGCTACTTAACTCATTACACCCGAGTGACGCTTCCAGGTGCATCTGCAGTTAACTCCTACTGACACCTCTAGGTGTCAAATATTGCTTGTTCATATTTGCATCAACAATTCTAAAACCATGCTATGTACAAGGTTTTAAAAGATTTTATCTTAAACCTTACTCAATGGCAGACTCAACTGCATTAACATTTGACCATTGTCTAGTGCAGGTAAATAGACATTAACTGTTGTATTTATACTAATTTATATAGATATCATTTTCACATTTTTCTAAATATCTTAATGACAAGTAACAAAGACAGAACTCCTTAGCCTCAAATGAAAGTTCTCAGCTAGATGAATAAAATGCTGCTGACAGTATGTGTGTAACTTGAATTGTTACTGAGATATTGTAAATTGTTTACAAAATATTACAAAAGTAATAGTTACTGTGTTTACTGTGACATCAAATTTGGTTTAAGACCTAGAACCTAAAGACTACTACCCCTATAAAAATAGTTTGTGCTGAAGAGTTTGCTCTTTACTCTTCTTTCATCACCCCTATGGTTCCAGACATATGACCATTTGTTTGAAATGTGATGAGATAATTTGATTCTGTCAAAAGGCTTTGTCTCAGCCCATTAGAAGTTACAGTGCAAACATTCTGAGCTCCATTGGAGTGACTGAGTTAAACATAAAATCCCTTTCATTATCCTAAAACTCCCTTCCGACTACCTAAACCTAAAATCACCTCCATAAATCAAAAACTGCCTTCTCACTACTTAAGCATGAAATTCCTCTCTATAAACATAAAATCTAAACCTAAAATTCCCTCCTTAAACCTAAAACTTCTTTAATGGAACATATACCTAGAATCCTCGTACCTAAACTTAAATCTCCCTCCAACTACTGTTTGGGATATACTTTTCTGAGGCTCAAGCCAAAACCAGTGGTCTGTGGCTGACCAAGTTTGCAGATGACTGCAAGCTGGGTGCTGTTTTAAATTCCCCTAGTGATGGGAACACCCACCAAAAAGGCCTTACCCAAACTAATGACTGGTGCCAGAAGCATGGCCTCCAGCTGAATGCTAATAAATGTATCATTATCCCCTTTGGGGAAAATGGCATCCCCACTAATTATCACATTAATAACAACGTACTAAGTACAAAATCAATCGTGAGAGACTTGGGCACCCAGGTTGATAGCAACCTCATTTTTGACCACCACGCTGCCTCAGTTATACAGAAGGCTTTCTACATGGCCCACCTCATAAATAAGTGTATTTGATCCAGGATCAAGGAGGTCATAACATCCCTGTTGTTCTTCTTCTTTTGGCTTTTCCTGGTTAGGGGTCACCACAGCGGAACTCCAGTCCGCTAATGATTGGCAGTAGATTTTTACAGTGCCAAGGGACAAGCTCGATGCCCAAGCTTCAATGAAGGCATGCCCATTCACACATGTCTTTTGAACGCCACTCAACCACTAGGAGGACATGCAGTCTCCACACAGAGGATGCCCCAGCCAAGAATCGAATGGGAGAACCTCTTGCTGTGAGGCAACAACGCTACCGCTGCACCACTGTGGCTAGGTCATAACATCCCTGTACTCCTCCCTTATCAGACCCATTATCGAGTACAATTCCCCTTTCAGCATGTACCTTGCCAAGCACATGAAGCAGTTGGAGAGACCACAGAGGTTCCTGACCAGGAAAATTCAAGGTCTCAAACACCTATCCTATACAGATGGGCACTGTCCCTCTACTCAGTCTCATACAGACTGCTTAGAGGTGACCTGTGTCTGGTGTACAAGGCCATCTCAGACCCAGCCTTGATGGAGTTGCTGCATATCCGTAAGACAAACTCCACTTGAGCAACCCACACGCAAGGCCTTAATCTAGTCTGTGACATCAATAGGACTTGTTGGCAGTATATATTTGTGTCCCAAAGACTCCCCCATTTGTGGAATAGACTCACTCTCCATTTCAAACAGAGTACCTCTCTAGCCCTCTTTAAGAGGAACCTGGATGACTGGATGGAAAACAGGAAATACATCCCTGGGATTCCACCTGTGTCCCTGCTGGACAGGGGAAACAGATGCTGACTTTGAGGGAACATGGGCAAAATTCTTGGCTAGGCTTATAAGGGCCTCTGGATTAATAGCCTAGTATCCTCCTATGAACCTAACTAAAACTAAATTCCCCTCATTAACCTAAAAGTTTTCTCCAGATAGCTGAACTTAAAATCTTTCTCCCTAAATGTAAAACTCCCTTCCTGTTAATCAAATGTAAAATTGAACTACCTAAACATTAAAAATCCCTGCCTGGTACTTAAACATAAAATCCCTCTCTCTAAGCCTAAAATTCCCTTCAAAATATCTAAACCTAAAATCCCCCAGACTAAACATAAAACTGCCTTCCCAATATCAAAACCTAAAATCTCCTCCATAAACTAAATACTGCCTTCCCACTGCTTAAACATAAAGTCACTATCTACAAACCAAAAATGTCTTTCCCACTACCTAAATCTAATATTCCATCCTTAGAAGTAATTTTTTTTCATGCTACCTAAACCTAAAATCCCCTCCCTAAAAATAAACCCCCTTCCCACTACATAAATATAAAATACTACTCCCTAACTTACATCTTCATTCTGACTATGTAAACCTAAAATCACCCTCACTTATCCAAAAATTCCCTTCCCACAACCTAAACATAAACCACCCCTCCTAAATATAAAATTCCTGTCCCACTACCTAAACTTAAATCCCCATCCCTTAACCTAAAATTCCCTTCCAGCTACCTGTCACTTAAAATCCACTACTCTAATCCCAAAACTTTCTTCCCACTACATAAACATAAAAATCCCCTTAAGCCTTCATCTTCCTTTTTGCTAACAAAATGTAAAATTCCACTCCCTAAACCTAAAGCTCCTTTCTTGCTACCAAACCTTAAAATCCCCTCCATAAAAACTAAAACTCCCTTCCCACTTACTAAATATAAAGTCCTGATCTGTAAATCAAAAATTTCATACCCACTAACTAAACCTAAAATTCCATCCTTAAAAGTAAAACTTCTTTCACACAACCTAAACCAAAATCCCCCTCCTTAAAAAATAAAGCTCCCTTCCCATTACTTAAAACTAAAATCCCTTTCAGTAAAATAATTAAAATAAATAAATAAATAAATAAATGAACTCCCTTCCCACTAGCTAAAACTAAAATCCTCTCTGTAAACCAAAAAATGTTTTGCCCACTACCTAAACTGAAAATCCGCATCCCTAAACTTAATATCTCTCTCCCACTACCTAAACCTACAATTTCATTCTCTCTACAAAAAAAAAAAAAAAAAAAATCCCTCTCCCTAAACCTAAAATGCTCTTTTCACTACATAAGCCTATAGGGCGGCCAAAGTGGTGCAGCGGTTAGCATTGTCACCTCACAGCAAGAGGTTCTCTGGTTTGATCCTCAGCTGGGGTGCCTTCTGTGCGGAGTCTGCATGTCCTCCCTGTGGTCACATGGGTTTCCTCCGGGTGCTCTGGTTTCCTCCCACATCCCAAAGACATGCTACAGGTGGACTGGACACTCTAAATTGGCCATAGGTGTGTGTGTATGTGTGTGTGTGTGTGTGTGTGTGTGTGTGTGTGTGTGTGTGTGTGCCTTCTGTGGAAGGTTGGGTGCCGGGCTGGCAACTCGACACTGTAAAAACTCCACTGCCAATCATGAGCAGACAGGTGATCCACTGTGGCGACCCCTAACCGGGAAAAGCCAAAAGAAGAAGAAGAAGTAGACTACATAAGCCTATAATTCCCATCCCTAAACTTAAAACATATTTCTTTCTACTTAAACCTAAAATTCCCCTAGCTAATGCTAAAACTCCAACCCACTACTTAAACCTAAAATCCATCCCTAAACCAAACCCCCTTACCACTATTTAAAAATAAACTCCATCTCTATAAAACCATAACTTCTTTCTCACTACCTATACCTAAAATTCATTCCTTAGAAACTTCCTTCATGCAACCAAAACCTATAAACCTAAAACTCCCTCTGGATAGCTAAACATAAAGTCCCCTCACTAAACTTAAAACTTCCTTCACACTACCTAAACTAAAAATTCCCTCCCTAAAAGTAATACTCCCTTCCCAATACCTAAATGGAAAATCACCCTCCTTAAACCTAAAACTCACTTCTCATTACCTAAATGTAAAATACCCCTCAATGAAAATTAAAACTCCCTTCATACTAACTAAATATAAAATCTCTCTCTGTAAACCAAAAACTTCTTGCTCACTACTTAAACCTAAAATTCCCATCCCTAAACCTAAAACTTCCTTCTCTCTACCTAAAACTAAAACTCACTCCTCACCACCTATACCTAAATTCCCGTCCCTAAACCAAAAACTGCTTTCCCACTACTTAAACATAAAGTCACTCTCTACAAACCTAAAACTTCTTTCCAAATACCTAACCATAAAATTCACTTCCCTAAACCTAAATCATCTTTCCATTACATAAGCCTAAAAGTCCCATCTTTGTACCTAAAATGAGTTTCACACTAGCTAAACTGTAATTCCATCCTGAAAGTAAAACTTTCATGCTACCTAAACCTAAAATCCCCCTCCCTAAAAATAAAACTCCCTTTCCACTACCTAAATGTAAATACTCCTCTGTAACCCTAAAACACCATCCCCACTATATAAACATAATTTCCCCCTATATTATTCTAAAATTCCTTCCCGCCACCTGAACCCTAAACCTCCTGTCCCACTACCTTAGCTTAAAATCCCCTTCCTTTAACCTAAAATGTACTTCCAGCTACCCAACACTTAATATCACCCTCCTTAAGCTCACATTTTTCCCACTGCATAAATATAAAAATCTCATTAAACTTTAATCCTCTTTTTCTGTAGCTAAACATAACCCCCTGTGCCTAAAGCTAATGTATCCTTTCCTCCAGGTAACAATAAAATCCTTCTCTATAACCCTAAAACTACCTCACCCTAGCTAAACTTAAAATCACCCTCACTAAACCTAAAACTCCATCCAGTTATCTTAACTTAAATTCTTCCTCCCTAAATCTAAAACTATCTTCTTGTTAACTACACCTAACATCCTCCTTCCTAACCCTAAAAATCTCTTCCTGCTACCTAAACCCAAATTCCCACTCCATAAACCTAAAGCTCCTTTCTACTACTGAAGCCTAAAATTGCCTCCCTAAACCTAAAGCTTCCTTCCCATGACCTAAATGCAAAATCCCCTCCCTAAACCTAAAATTCCCTTCTAGCTACCTAAAATTCCTTTCCTGCTGCCTAAATCTGAAATTTCCATCCCAATCCTAAAATTTCCTACCTTGTAGCTAAATGAAATATCCTGCTCTGAAAAACCAAAATCTTAAATTGCCCTCTCTAAAATAAAACTCCCTTTCCACTACCTAAATCTAAAATCCCACTTCCTAAACTAAAACACCTTTTTTGCTATTTAAAGCTCCCTTCCCATTAACTAGACGTAAAATCACCCTCCATTAAAACCTTAAGTGCACCTCTCAATCCTTAAACCTGAAATCTACCAGACTAATCCTAAAACTTCCTTCCCATCACCTAAACCTAAAGTCCTTCTACCTAAACCTAACACTTCCTTCCCACTATCAAAACCTAAATCCGCCTTCCCTATATCTTAAACTTCCTTCTCATTACCTAACCCTAAAATCTCCCTTAGTGAACCTAAAACTCCTGTCCTACTACCTAAACCTAAAATCTTTGTCACAGTCCTAAAACTTCCTTCCCCAGTAGCTAAACCAAATGTCCCCTCCACAAACAATAACTCTCTTCCCACTACCTAATATGTAAAATCCCCTCCCTAAAATAAAAGCTCTTTTTGAGACTTCCTAAACCTAAAATCCCCCTCTGAAAACCTAATGCTCCCTTCCCTTTACCTAAACCAAAAATCCCCCTCCCATAACCTAGAATTCCAGTTCAGCTACCTAAAGCTAAAAATCCCTTCCCCCACCTAAGCCTAAAATTTCCCTCCCTAAAGTCAGCCTTTTTTAAACATAAAAATTTCCCAAAGCTTTAATCTTCCTTCACTCTACCTTAACCTAAACCCCCCTCTCTAAACCTAAAACTCCCTCCCCACTACTCTAAAATCCACTCCAAAACCAAACACTTCCTTCCTACAAAACCTTAAAGCCCCCTCTCTAAACCTAAAGTTCCCTTCTAGCTACCTAGAACTAAACTCTCCCAGCCTAAATCTAAAAATACACTCCCAAAACCTAAAACTCCCTTCATGTTACGTATACCTCAAAATGCACACCCAAACCTAAAACTTCCTTCCCTAATAGCTAATCAAAAATTCCCCTCCCCAAATCATCCTAAAACTCCCTTCACACTAACAAATCCTTAAATATCAGACCCTAAACCTAAAACTCTCTTCTACTACCTTAAACTAAAACACTTAACCCTTCCAACTCCCAAAACCAAAAATCCCTTCTCTAAACCTAAAACTCTCTTCCCATTGCTTAAACCTAAAATCACCATCCCTAAATCTAAAACTACAACTACCTGAACATAAAATCCCCCTCTGTGAAACTTAAAGCTCATTTCTCGGGTCTATATTATGTCATCAAAAAACATGTTCATCAAACACATTTTTCATTGACCACTATACAGTGAAAACACTAAACTCCAAACTGCCACTTCAGAGATAATTTTCCTAGGGGAAAAAAATGCTTGGCCATAGTCAGGGATTTGCCCTTTTCCCCACTGTGATCTCAGAGTTGGTGTTGGGGGGTGGAATACAAAGCCCCCCCCCCACTTTGTAGGGTTTGAAAGTTTGTTTGGTTTTTGTTTGGCCAAGTGATTTTTTCTCCTGGGAAAAAATTCACTGAAGTGGCCGTTCTGGGTTTTGTGTTTTCGCTGTATCGTGGTTGATGAAAACTTGTTTGATGAACATGTTTATCGATGACATAATATAGACCCCATTTCTCACTGCCTAAGCCTAAAACATACCTCACTAATCCTAAAACTCTCTTCCTAATACATAAAAATGAAATCCTCCTCCCTAAACCTAAAACTCCCTCCATGCTACCTAAACCTAAAATCTCCCAGCCTAAACCTAAAACTGCCTTCCCACTATTTTAACATAAAATCCCCTTCCTAACATGTAAAACTCCCTTCTCACTACCTAAACCTAAAATCCCCTTCCCTAAAATAAACAACTCATTCCCACTACCTAAAGCTAAATTACCCCTCCCGGTACTCCCTTCCTACTACATGTGCCTAAAATCCCCTCCATAAACCTTAAACTCACCCTAAAATTCTCCTCCACATACCTAAACTACTTTCCCACTACCTAACCCTAAAATGTCCCTCTCTTAATCTAAAATTTCCTTCTAGATACCTAAACCAATATTCTCTCCCCAAGCTAAAATTCCATTCTTGCTACCTAAACCTAAAATCCTCTTCCATAAAAACTGAAACTCCCTTCATACTAGCTAAGTATAAAATGCCTCTCTGTAAATTTAGAAAATCTTATTTCCCACTACCTAAACCTAAAATTCTAATCCCTAAACTTTAATGTCTTTTCCACTACATGAGCCTAAAATTCCCATCACTAAATCTAAAACATCTTTCGCACCACATAAACCTAATATCCTCCACCCTAAACATAAAACTCATTTTCCACTTCCTAAACCTAAAATCCCCTCCCTAAACCTAAAACCCCCTTCCCACTACTTAAACCTAAAACTCCTCTTTGTAAAAGTAAAATTTCTTTCCCTCTCCCTAAACTTTAAATTCCCTCCTTAAATCTAACACTTCTGTCATGCTACATAAACCTAAATTCCTCCTCCCTAAACCTCCTTTTCTGTACCTAACTATAAAATCCCCCATCCTAAACCTCCTTCTCACTAGCTAAACCTAAAAATCCTCCTCACTAAACCTCAAACTACATCTAACTAGCTGAACCTAAAATCTCCCACCCTAAATCTAAAACTTCCTTTCCCACTAACTAAACCTAAAACTCCCTTCCAACTAACTAAACCTAAAATCCTCATTCTAAGCCTAAAACTCCCTTCCCGCTAACTAAGCCTAAAATCTCTCTTTGTAAACCTTATATTCTCTTACCGCTACCTAAACTTAAAATTCCCTTCCCACTAGCTAAACATAAAATCCCTCTCTAAACCTAAAGTTCCCAAACTCTCCCTTCACAATACCTAAACCTTCATCAAATACATTATTTGAGTCAGTATGTATTGTATATTTCCCTTTCTTCCTTTCTTATTCCAGTTTTATACAAATCCTTATAGGTCAGAGATGGATTCTACTCCTACAAATACTACCATCTCACTGAAAATAATGCATAAAGATTTATGTTACACAATTCTATTCCTATTTATCATCTAGTATAAACAGTTTCTTCCCACCAATTCCCTCATGCCAAATATTCTAAAGGAAGTTAATTTTATATTCTTGGGAATGTTTTTAAGCTACATCAAAAGAATGACATATGGCAAATGATTAAGGAACAGTAGAATGTTTGCAGCACTGTCACCTTGACAATTTGCATTCTATTCAAAAATCCTTGAGTTCACTAAATAATGATCTTGTATTCAGTTATGTACATTTTCATTTCTAGCTGTTAAAGTCATTTCTAGATAGGAGCATTCAGTAACAGTTTGAATGACAATTCATTTTCCTTAAGCAGACAATGCTGTGTCTAAATGTATAATGGATATATCTGTGCTTTATTTTTGCTAAGAAAAAGGGTGGTTACTGCGGCAAAATTCAGAAAGAATATTTGGAAGTCTGCTGATAAGTTGCTAGGATGTGTGATTCAAAGAACACAATCATCTGTAAGCCCTGTGGATATTTAAGGGTCTGAGTTAGTGATACAAATACTACAGGACATATGCTATATTTCAAATAACCTGCTTAAATTTAACTCACTAAGACAAACAAAACTGGAATTAATAGATGCCCTGTCTCATACCACTGCTAATTTCTATATGTCTTGAAATGAGTAGTTGGTACTTACTTGGGTTGATTACATCCACATATGTGAAATCAGAAGCAATGATCATGACATCCCAAATGTTATGACTGTTTTGCCAAGCTCAGTGATTTATGAAAATCATTTTGCAATGCTGCAGCAGTATTAAGTTTAATAAATAGATCTACGCCTGTACACTCAGATATAGCCTGATTAGGTCTAGTCCTCAATGTTTCATATATCCCTATTTTACTTTAGATGCAATAAATGGCAATATATTTTCCAGTCTGTTTGCTAAAATGCTGGCATATATTTTGACTTTCATTCGAAAGTCTATAGTTGCTTATTAATGTTTTACCTTTCTTTCATTTCTTGAATTTCTTTTATTGTCAAATATTTTGGAAAGTGACAAGCCTTTTCAACTTCTCCAAAGTTATTCAGACACGACATTTAAAGTTTTATGACATACATAACCGAAACTATCAATGTTAGGTACATTTTCTGATACTAAACTGTTTCTGCCAATAACATTCAATATCACTCTGTGAAGGGACAAAAAACTTTAATAAAATAATAAGTTGAAAACAAATGTAAGTGGTTTCACAACACAAGGTTGCTTCTTCAGAACCTTCAAAAGAGCAACCTTGTGTTGTGAAAAGCACTTACCTTTGTTTTCAACATTTTATTTTATTAAAGTTTTCTGTCTCATCACAGAGTGGTGTTGGATGTTATTCATGTTTACCATTTTTGCTTTACGCCACTGGGCTGCTGTCATAGTACTACTTTCCATGTGTATTTTTTTTTATGTTTCTGCCAATAGGTTTATAGGTAAGTACTAGGAAATCAGTCATTACAAGCCTAGCCAGAAACCTCTAAGCAAATGTTCTTGCCAGTCCAGAGGTAGGCAAGACAAGACATACACAGGGAACATTTGAGTCTGACCAAATTTTGGTTCTTGAGAGGGGCAGTTCTATCTTCTGAATTTCTTGGGGGTTAACTTACTTTACTTGCTTTAATTGAATTTTGAGCATCTGTCTGAAGTTATTACCGATGCATATCTTTGCCATTAGGGTCTCTATTTTCTTAAAATGTCCCTGTGTAATTAATCTTATATGACCACAAAGGATATTTCCTATAGAGTCCCCAGACATTTCTTTGATTTCATAGGAAGTCAAACATTTGGCAAAATAAAAGGTTTTGCAACTTTTACATTCTTTATGGATTACAATACAATATTTTGGAGTGCATTTTGTTTCTGATGTATATAATTTAGCATATATTAATCCTGTTTATAATGTCACTTAATGCCCTTATATCAGTTTTCTTCATAGTTTTATTAATTTTTGATCTGGTATAATTTCATCATATATAATTTCAAAACAGCCCAAATGTGTAGCAAAGTTGACCTAATTTTTATGGTAATCCTACCAATATTCTCATATTTAGCGTCTGATTTTATTTTTACACTCCTGATTCCTTAAGAACAATAAGTCAAACGTTTGAACTTTGGATATGCTGAAGGAGCTCTGCATTATTTAGCTCAACACAAAGATAAAGATTTGAAAGTCTAGATGGAGGAATAATGATATCTGTTCTTCTTGGCATTATTCAGCCATAGGTCTATACGACTTGCAATCCCAGATGTGGATGTTAGATACATAAAATCTATAAAACTATTGTATAACATTATGGGATCCAGACACATGCTAGACTAGCATATGTCTGAATCACAAAACATCGAACACACATACACGAAAGCGCTTAACATCGACAAGCGCTTCCGTGTATGTGTGCTTGTTTTGTAGATTGGACTACAGTGCGGGTAAGGGAAAATTCCCTTTTCCCCACTGCAGTGAAATCTCGGAGTGAGAATAATAAAGTAGGGGGGGTGTGGGGGTACAGGCCCCCATGTGGGGGGTGCAGGGGGAGAAGCCCTCCTGCAGAAACGTAGATTTTTTTTGAACTACGCATACACATAAGCACTTTTCGGTGTTAAGCGCTTTCGTGTATGTGTGTTCAATGGTTTGTGATTTGGACATATGCTAGTCGAGCATGTGTCCTAGACCCAGCATTATTTACTCATCTATTAAATCAAACACTTCTGCCACATGTATGAAAAAAGGCCGAGGCTTTGAGTGTTCTTTTCCTACCACAGATAGTCTACCTATCCAATGGTTGATTACCAGATTGACATAGATTCTTAGGTGTATGCTAGGCTAATATCCACAAGGGCTTTTTTAAGCCTAGACATGCATTCCAAATCACTGACAAGTTCTAGCTGGTACCGTTGATAAGTGCAAGAAGGGGCCTGGAAGATGAATCATTTACAGGTTGCCTGTGTCTATTGGAGACATAGCTGCTAAACCAGATATGCATTTCATGATCTTATCCAATTGTCTGAGTTACACTTCAGTAAGTTTAGGGAGGAACTCTGCTTCACATGGATAGGGAGCCTGTCCCAGAGAAGAGGGTAGTCTTTAGAATGGGTAATTCTGGTGCTGTTTGTTTTGCAGGTAAACAAAAGGGTTGGATCTGACAATGCCTTGTATACTAGGCATAGATCTCCCACAACAGCCTATAGGAGAGAGAATACTGGGATAGGGCCTTCAGGTGGTCTGAACAAGACATGTTATTTATGCCTTGTATACTTTTAGTGAGGAACATGCACGGACATTCCAGTTGCTGGATATGCCTGGTTGGGTACATGCCAAAGGGGGCATTGTGTGCAATGACAGATCTGATGAATGCCGAATACAGTGGAACAATGACTTCTTTGAAACTAAATGCCATAGTTTTGTTTATGAGTTGCACAACAAAGAATGATTTCCTCACTACTCTAGAAACATGATGGTCAAAGGCTAGATTACTACCTATTTGTGTCTCCAAGTCCCTGACTACTGGGTCAACTCAAAGGGCAGTGTGTTACCAGAGGAGGAGGATTTCACAAAGGATACTATTATGCCTTTCTTGACATTTAGTTTCAGTCCAAAGCCTCTGTCCATGTCAGCCCGTTTTGGAGAACATTTGTGTCAGTAGGGAATTCTATGTTTGCTCCTAATTTGCAATCATCTGCAAATATAGTCAGCCAGAGGTAACTGACATTGGACTTGACTTCAAAGAAGTAAATGCCAAAAAGGAGTATCCCAGAACCAATCCATGAGGGACTCCACTTGTGACTGGCCTCTTAGTAGATCTGGATTCCCCAATTCTAACTTGCTGGGTCCTGTCTGTGGGCCAGCTGGCAATCCAGTGGGTGATATAAGGGCTTATACCTAACCTCTTGAGTTTGTCAACAATGCCAGAGGGGGGCATTGTGTTAAATGTCTTGGCCAGGTCAGGGTACATAGTGTCCCCTCATCCATTGCTTTGGTGACCTCCTCAAAAAAGTCCACCAGGTTTAGTAGGAATGACCTGCCCATGAAGAAACCAGACTGGGTTGGGTCCACTATCTGGAGGTTTGCTATGTTGTTATTGATCATTTTCATCATAATTCTTTCCATGACTTGGCATATGAGGCTAGTGAGACTTATGAGTCTGTAGTTGCCAGGGTCTGTACATGGCAAACCTTTGTGCAGAGTGATAACTGTTGCTGTTCTCCATTTATGAGGCATGAACCTTGTTTGGAAGCTAAAGTTAAATAGCAATGCTAGAGGACCTGATAAGTCATGTTTCATGTGATTTAGAAGGCACCCTGTGATGTTGTCTATGCCCATTGTGCAGTGTTGTTGGCCTTAGAGAGAGCATTAAGGACTTGTTCCCTGGAGATAGCATGGGGGGTTATATTTGATGGCATATCCTGAGGAGAGGTTGAGGGGAGAGAAGGGTAAATTTGGAGCTGGCCATCTACTTCCATGATAACAAATATTTCACCCCCCTTAGAATGGCCCCAGAAACTACACCAATTATTAAAATCAGTCATCTTCTGTTTGTATTGTGACATCATCCTTTGAAAAGGTAAAATGCTGCTCAATGCTAGGCTCATATCAGCCTGGGACACATATTCCTGGAGCTCCATGATGTCTCTCTTCATATAGCCTAGGGAGGTATGTCTCAGGTCATTTACACCCACATAGACTATGACTGAGTCATACTGGTACTTGTGGTCCAATGACCTGAGTTCATGAATAATGTGGTGGATCCTGGCCCCTGATAAGCAACTGACCATGGCTTTCTCCTTACTCAGTCTGGTGAAAGGGACATCAGTATGTCTCACAATGGAGTCTCCAATGACCAGAATGTTGGATTATGTGGTGGCTTGCATTATGGGGCTAGAAGTCGGGGATGCATAAGATGTGGCTGTACGTGTTGATGTGGCTGTTGTTTTGAAAGAGTATATTCAAGGCTGCTTAGGGTATTTGTTATGTGTACTTCATCCAGGAGGTCTTTAGAGTTTAGGATGTTTATATTTAAGTGCCTCAGAATGTGTGGGTCGATGTGTCTGTTTTGAACTGTGTGTGATGGGTACAGTGTGTGTACTACTGACAACCTGATTGACTTTAGGAGTGCTTTTATGTGAGAGCTTTGTTTAAAGTTACAATGTGTAAATGCATCTTTCACATACCATATCAGTTTGTTTGAGAATTAATTGGTTGTCAGTAAACATGAGGCAATTTCTACAGTGCTTTAGGATGCCCATATCCTCTAAGATGATAATGGAGATAGAAGGAAAGTTCATATCCATTGGCAACAGGCCCTTTTTATTGATTAAATGGCTGCATTGAAAATATAAAGTAATGTCAGGAGTATCTAGTTTGCAACTCTGGGGGCAGTCCTTGTCACTGCAAGCTAGTTACTCTGTGAGCAGTTAGGTATTGGTGAAATTTCAAGGGGGCTTTTACAGGAGAAATGTCAATTCAAGGTGTCTGTGTTTATACGGGGCATTGTCAAGCACTTGAGCGGAAACTAATAAGCAGACCCTGATGATTTGTGGATGAAGTATTTAGGGATATATCCTGAAGATAGGCTAGATAGCAGCAAATCAAGCAATGCTTACTGAAAAGAAAGAATTAGCTTTGTCAAGAATGATGAGAAGAAGGGAGTCACCTGAATGGCTACTGCCTACCTAATGTGAGTGCTGGTCTCACCTCAGCTTCATTCTGCTGAGATACAATGCTCCTTTGCTTCTCCTCTCACCAGAAGCAAAACAGTAGCACCAATACCAAAATGAGAAGCAGACCACAGACATTTTGGTGATCAACAGTCTTGTGCCAGATGGTGAAATTGTCTGTAGGCTTGTTGTAACCTTTTTCTGGTAGATACCTTGAATAGCAGCTACAGGAATCAGGAAGGTCCAGCACTGCCAAATGAAAAAAAATATAAGAATCAATGCACTCTGCTCCTTTGCTTACCAGCAGCAAGGAGCAAAATATAAGCACAAACTCCAAGCTGGCAGCTATGAAGCAGTTATTAGGATTTCTGGCTATCAGCAGTCTCCAAGAAATAATGCCAATATGTTCTGTCTCTCATTAGGAGCAAAACAGAAGCAATAACCCCAAGATAACTATTGAGAGGCAGAATGTGGGGTCTCCAATAATTGGTGGCCTTAGACTAGATATTGCAGATAAGATGGAAAAATGGGTTAATATCCTAAAAGTTAAAGTGTGCACTAAACAGTTTTCTATGAAAGAAGGGGTAACTTAAGCTTTAGCTAAAAGAAGAGTCACTAATTTAAAAAAAGCAAGATTGAGTGGAAAGGGTGGGTAGTGGGTACTTATTCTGGGTCTATGGAATATAATGAGATTTCCAATAAATGTAAATAGCTGAAAGGGAGTGATTTCAGAAAATGATAAGTTTATGCTTACTCACAATAGCCAATGAAAGAGGAGAGAGAGAGAAGGAAATATATGGTCAAATTAATGTAAGGGACAGGCAACTAGAAAGTTAGTTGAGTTTAAAAACTCAACACCAGGGTGGGATGGTAGAGGAAAAATTTATTTATGCGTGACTCACAATAGACAGAGCTGTGGTCTCTTTCCTAGCTTCAATATGCAGTTAAAAACAGAATGCAAGCAAAACACAACGTAAAGAAAATAAACCACAATATACAAAACAAAAGAAGGCAAGAAGCAACACAAAATATAAGAAAGCAAAAACAAACTAACCTTTCCTTCACAGCAATCTATGGAAGAGTCTGAGTGAGCTTTTTTCAGTAAAGGGCTGAAATGTTTTATTTTACCCCTTAAATAGAAAGTTTAGTTCCTAGCTCCACCCTCAGTTCACAGGTAATAATCCTTAATTGACCAGTTCTAATTTTTGTGTGACTCAGAAGAGACACAGATGTGGTATTTTGCTTAGTTTAAATATGCAATTAAAAGCAGAACACAAGTAAACACAGTGTAAAGAAAATAAACCACAATAAACAAAACAGAAGAAGGCAATGAAGCAGTACAAAATACAAGAAAGCAAAAAAACACCAAACCTTTCTGACCTATTAAAATACCATCGTATGATTATCACCTTTAGGCAAAAAAATATTTAAAGGAGAAATGTAATCATGATTATGACCATACATATTTCCATTAAGCAATCAGACATCTGCCATTTACTCCATCTACAATCCCTATTTAACATCATCTGGTCAAGAATCAAGGTTGCTCTAACCGAATGATTTATGAATGAATGTTATGTTTCTTCTTTTTTATGACAGCTGCCTATGCTGTATAATAACAATTTATGTTGTTTTAACTGGTCTTGTTATCCCTTTCCATGAGAGACATTAGAGCATTCACAAATGCTTATCACTCCTGTGAAGCAGTGATCACTATGAGATGCTTTTTTTTATATTTTTCACTAAGTTTCATGGAATGGGGCTAAAGGGGCAAGTTATGCATCTGAAATACATGTTTTTGCACCATGTGTTCATGATGCACCTCTATCAACATTCCATAAAAGTAAGTGAAAATAAAGAAAATGTCCTGTGGCGCTTAATGCATTTCAGACTAATTTTTTTATAGTCCAATAATGTTCTAACATGTGTATGCACTGCATGTAATTCAGACTGAGAATTATAAATGCAGTTAATTAATCAAAATGTATTTCAGACTTAAGTTTGAGTTTGCCTCCAGTTACTTGGTGTAAAATGTTATTCTAGCTGAGAGTAATAGTGCTGTCATTACATTAACAGTAAAACAGATAAAACATTGACTCTATCAAGTGTTAGGTACCACAAAATAAGACTTGGTGATGAACATCTACTGGGTTAAATTAATGTGTAAACTACCTACAGATAGCCTTGCCTACTCGCATACATCACCCCCCTGGATCTTAACTAAATTCTAATCCTGACAGAACTTCAGACCATAACATAAGAACATAATGGAAGCAGTGTAATGTGTTAATATCTAATCCTATTATTAAAATACTGCAAATAGTCTCCACAAAGAAATAAAGCTTTGCTATCCATATAGTGACTATAAAGTAGTTTTTTTTTACATTTTGAAAATCTTACCAGCTTGGATCACTACCGACACTGCAATATATGAGTATACATTTTTGTTAATAGGAACCCAGTAAAATATTGGATGTCATAGCAAAAGAAATCAGCTCAATGCCTTAGTTAACAATGCCTCATGCCATGGTATTAGAAATTCCCAACAAAGTGATGAACTCCGTCTGCAAAATTCAACTACATGCATATAGTGTCAATAACTTAATTAGCTAATTAAGAATATTGTTTATCTTGACAAACTGCATGCATATGAAATTCATGAAACTAAGGCTTGTCAATGTCCTCTGGCAATTGTGCTATACATCTGAAATAATAAACACCAATACATCAGAATGTTTTAAAATGATGAGCTAATTACAAAAGCGTTAGAAAATGTAATAAATTGTCTGAGTTTGTATGTTTTGTGTTACAGAAGACTATCCCCTAATCTGTGCATATATAACATTAAAATTAAACCAAAAGTGGGCTAA
Source organism: Protopterus annectens (assembly GCF_019279795.1). NCBI lineage: Eukaryota > Metazoa > Chordata > Ceratodontiformes > Protopteridae > Protopterus > Protopterus annectens. The sequence continues at coordinate 678,444,297 of NC_056739.1, read as the reverse complement.
AGTATTCTCTTTTTATCTTCTTTCCTGTCCTTGCACTTTTAATCATGTTTGTCAACTAAAGCAAAAATAAATAAATAAATAAACAAATAAATAAATAAAAAAGCATGCTACAAGCAGACAAACAGCAAAACAATGTTGTGGACAGTGTTTTCTATAACAGGTTCAGAATGAGGATACCAGCATGAAGGTCTTGCCTTCAAAGTTAAGATATGCTCAGAGTATCTTTATTATATTGTGAAATTACTGCTCAACATGTCTACTTATCAGACTGCTTAATAATAACTTATTTCTCTGATGTATTTTCTTCATATGGTATTCCAGTTGTTTTATTACTTTAAGATCGATTTCTGGAGTCATAAATTTCATGACAGGATCTGATTCATCTTTAGACTGTGCTGGAGATAAAAGCTGCTCATATTGATTGTACATCTAAATCTGACAGTGTATGTGGATATTTAACTTGTGCACTGATATATTTCATTATTTGTTTACTTTCTTTTTTGGCTCAGTGATTTCGATAGTGAGCATTCGCTTGCCTTTCCTAAATACCTTTTCCCCAGACCTTTAACTGTACTCTCCAGAGATAAGTTTTCAAATTTTGCTACTT
>NC_056739.1:678318690-678441190 GCF_019279795.1 Protopterus annectens | reverse complement strand
ATTTCTGTTTGTTTGGTGTGCTTGTGTTGTGTGTATGTGTTTTGGATCAGCGATTTTTTTCCCTGGGAAAAAAATTGCTGATCTGACAGTTCGAGATTGTAAGCTTTCGCTTAAATTAGGTCGATCAATCAGCGTTCACTTTTTTAAACGTTCAATGATATAATATAGACCCTAAATATTGTGAGAAGAAATAGCCAGGGAATTGTTATGGCTAGGCTTGTATTGGCCCTAGGGCCGATAGCCTAGTACCAACCTATGAACCTATTTCAATATTTAACAGATCTCTACAGATTTTAGGAAAATCACATTTGTACAGTATAAGAAAATATAATTGTTCTCTTATAATGAGCTAGGATACTACATTTTGGATGCAAATGAACAAATATCTATCATAAAGGAAGGAGATAAATTGATATGGGCACATTGCAGGGTAGCAGACAGAGAGGGATACAGATAAAAAATGAGGTATGAAAATAATCACAGACAAAGTAATAGGACAAGAATATGACTGCAGTAAAGGCACAAACCCTGATACTGAAAGAATTAGATAGACCATGCGAATCTGAGGGACTCATTAAAAATTAAATCTGTAAAAAAGTAAAGAAAAGGCAACTAAAATAACATTAATTCAAATCATTTTAAAGTGTCTTTCTGCACAACAGCATAACAATACAATAGCAAAAGTCTTTATATTTCACTACATATTACTACTGAGGAAATATATAAAAAGGAGAAGGTAATCTAATTAAGTTGTTTAGAGCATTTAATAAGATTTTTTTAAATTGAAATATAAAATATCATTACTTCCTATAATTAAAACGTTTTCGGTGTATGATATGTTGTTTTGTTTTGTTGCAGTAACACATCTTTGTGCAGCAGAGAACTAGACTAACATGCATGCTATATCAGGGGACCTGTTTGTAGGACTGCTTTATGATGCTAGGGTTGATGTCTTCAGTTTTTTTAATATATATGTTGCTACAGTTTTGTCAAGCAATCACCAGGGTGTAAGGGTGATGGAAGCTAGCCAATATGTCATCAGTTTCCTGTCAAATTTGACTTCAGTTTAATGGGTACGAACCCACAGAGAAGCAGATTTCAATTTCAAGAGGTGAACTTTAGCTGCTAAGAAGGGCAAAGCCATCAGAGGAAGACATGTGCTTTTATCTTAACTAACTTTCACTTTCAGTTATTTTTTTCTTAGCCAGTGATCTGAAAAGTAGTACCCTCTAATAGAATTGATGAGGACATCTCAGAATGTTCAGAAAGTTTATATAAGTATTACAATGACAGACTGAAAAATCACTATATGCACTCAAGTGAGTGTGTGCGTGTGTGTGTGTGTGTGTGTGTGTGTGTGTGTGTGTGTGTGTGTGTGTGTGTGTGTGTCTATCTATATCTATCAAATAATCTATGTATGTGTATATATTTAATTTTAATTTATCATTTGTTGACCAGGTAGCCTCTTTTCAGGGAGAACCAATGTGATATTTATACTACTAGAGGAAATTTGTCCAGAACATCAGGGAATATCCCCTACTCATTTTAATAGGTGCCACATGATCTTTTAGATTCACCTGAGCTACCCTTATTTCAACCAGATGGGGCCACAGTTTAGCAGCTTAGCCAAAGGATGATACACATAGAAGTTAAGCACACCATTATGCTACACTACAGTGTCAGCAATTGGTCAGCTTGGTGTGGGAATAGAGCTCACAGGCTTCTGCACTAAGGGCAAGTGTGCTACCTGTTACACCACTGACATTTATGCATATATATATATATATATATATATATATATATATATATAGAAAGAGAGAGAGAGCAAGATACAGACACACACACACACACACACACACACACACACACACACACACACACACACACACACTTAGATATATATGCACAGTGCACTACTGATCCATCTACATATACTTAAGGACATGCAAATGTATCTATAGAGTTATAGCTCTATATCTGTCTATATCTATATACATATATATGTATATATATATATATATATATATATATATATATATATATATATAGATGTGTGTGTGTGTGTGTGTGTGTGTGTCTGTGTGCATAGATATACAATATATATATATATATATATATATATATATATATATATATATATATATATAAAAATAATATATATAGGGTCTATGTTATATATTCAAACTTTCAAAATGTCGAATACCATATGTTCAAGACCATATAGTCGATATTTGAAAGTTTAAATATATAATAAAAAAAAAAGAAAACCATACCTTAACAGTGCGAGCAGGGGGGGGCACCTCCCACATGGAGGGCAGTGCCCCCAACACCCCCCCTACTTAAATATACCAACTCCGAGACCGCACTTCAGTGCAGAAAAGGCAAATTCTCCCATTCTGCACTGTACGGCACCATTAAAGTCAACATTCGAACACTTGAAATGTCGATCATATGGTCTTGACCATATGACGATCGACATTTCAAGCATTTGTTTATTTGACATAGACCTATATATATATATATATATATATATATATATATATATATATATATACACATATAATGTATGCCAATCATTTTACTTTATGAATTAAAAAAATAAAGATAGTATGTGGACCAGTACGCACACAAAAAATAATAAAATGACATAAAATAAAATACACCTCTAAAGAAAATGTTAAGTCTGGTATTTTAGCACATTTTTCTTGGAAGTATGTTGCATTTCTTTACTATATGAACTGGGAGAATCAAATCTACTTTCAATTGTTTATGAGCTATCATTATCACAATTTTGCCACATAAAAATAGGCATATACCCACTAGCAAGTAAGTATGTAAGCCAAGACTAACAAGCAAATTGCAAATATTCACAGTCTCTTAGTATGGCAAGGAAGGGATACCCAGGCATTACATGGTTTTAAGCATTTAATTTAGTATGTTATGATGATTTTCTGCTATTTTTCACAAGTTGAGATGTTATATGCAAAGCAAAACATAAAAAAATGCATATAGAGACAGTTAACCTGTAGCAAATTGTGTATGACAAGCCCTGTATTGAAATGATACACTAAATACATTCTCTAAATCTGCAGAGAAAAATATATATCTTTGTAGAAAACATTTACTCTCACTGTTTTTAAAATACACAAGAGAAGTATCTGTAAAGTGAAATATACTACACCGAAATAAACATATTTTATTTCTGTTCCTCACACAATGAATAAATTATCACAATGAAAATCCCAGACTGCTACTCTGACTAGTTATTGCCTTTCCAAATATAAAAGCATGGCTATGAAAAAAATATATTAATTTAAAAACCACATAACAACAAAATTATGAAGACATGCTAAACAGATGTAGCATATCCGGGTTTTTCAAAATCTGCAGAAATGTATTACTAGTCATATATGTTTTAAAATATATATTTGTATACTTGTTATTCACAGAAACATACAATGGATAAGAAAATAAGGTAAAAAGCAATAAATACTACTTTTTTGCAATCTCTCTCTCTCTATGTATATATTTGCATATGAAATAGCTTCTGGAAGAAGGCACATCTACTAAAGGCTAGATATTATCCATACTGCAGCATTGTCTCTCTCCTTCATGTGTTCTAAACATCCAACAACTTCTCCTTTGCCCAAAATGTTATCAATCTCCATGTAGTGGTTTCCTAGATGACAACACCTTCCCATTGAAATAATACTTCCTTGAGTCAGTTTGGAATTATTCTTTTTCCTTTTCTGGTTTATAAATGCAAGTCTACTCTCTTTATCATACCCAGACTTTCCAAACCTATTATTATTTTTATAACAAGGGTTCTTCATTAAATCTCAATTTGAATTACATAATATTTAGTCCTCCTGGATGGTGCACTGGAAACTTCTATTCACAAGTGCTTGATCAATATATCTCCTCTTAGACTCTTTGTCAGTCATTGCTACTACATTTTTATCAAAGCCAATACCAGTGATTATATAACATTATCCCTTTTACCTATGCCCAGACTTAAACCAGACAAACAGTATATTTATCTCCCTTATCACTACACCAATACACATCCCTTTGCAAATTATCAATTCTCAACTTACTTTGTGTTTTCATTTTCAAATCTCTTCATTACCTTCTTGTACACAGGGGTCACATATGTCCTATTTACTTCTTAAAAGATAATTCTTACCACCTTTTAGTTTCTTACCACTTCCATAATCCTTATGGAATCCAAGAATCAAGGTAAATCCCACAACTTCCAAATCATGGTTATATTGTTTCTCACGTTTAATAGTACCAAAAACATTAAGTGTGTACCAGGTAATCCACACGTCCAGTACAGCAAAGTAAGAACTTTAGTTGTAGTAAACTGATCCCTCATTATCTTGTTTGCCAAATATGGAAGATCTCCTTAGAGTTCCATAAGTTGTTTATACCCCTCCAAAAAAAAGAACATGATCCCAGCTTTCATCTTCCTCCTATTCACACCTCCAGTATCTCCTCATTACATTCAATGATACTATATACTTAATAATCTGGCAAGCATGTAAAAATAGAGGTGAAGACAATTACAGCCAAACATTTTAAACTTATTTGATTCTTTTGCATATCTAGAGGCTAATCAACTCTGTGCCCATTGTTCTCCAGTGTACTGTATGCTAAATCTAATAGTCTATCCCCTTTTCAAATATTCTACCTGGTTCTTGTAGTTACTGTGTTGGATTTTGTAGCCTCTACATATCACTCATTTTATAGCTATGTCATCAGTTCTGGACACTGTAAAATGGTAAATGCATCAGAAATCTCTGCTAAGTTATCTTTTCCCTTCATACTTTATTTAAGATCTCCCTCCAACCCTTTGTAAAGTAAGTAAGTAGAAATTCCCTGCAAGACAAACTTGTTTTGCCTTTTCTCACACTATTACCATGCCTGCCTACAGCTTCTCTTTCTAAAATATGTTTTTCTTTTAACCAGCTTTCTCCACTTATATTCTGAAAATGTCTGCCTTGATAGCAACCTCTTTTTTATCTAATCCTGTTGGAACTCTCTCTTTGTTTCCATTTCTTAAGAGCATTGTTATTTATGCATGCTATTTTTGTATTTTTCCACTAGTTTATATATCTAGTTCTCTGTATGATTACCTATATCCTACCCTCTTAACTCATTCTGGGAACCTGTTTAGCTCATCTCATTATGGATTTTCCCCTTAGTAATTTGCCAGTCTTTTCTATTTGGTGTTATACTGTCTATTTTACATGAGTCTTAATTGTTAGGCCACAAAACACCCTTTCAAATTTGGAAGGGCCAAACCTCATTGTGCTCAGAAGAGTATCCATTTTTCCCATTTAATCCTCACTCTTTCATTTTCAATATGAATACTTTGACCTATTTATCTATACTCATCCCAAGTTGCTCTACCAGTACATAAAAATAAGTGTGTCTTATATACAATGCTAGACCAAACATCATATCCACTACGTGGATTATACTATCCAAATCTGTGGCCTACAATTTCTAATTTTCTTGCATACCTTCAGTTTTGTCTCTTTATACACGGTCTCCCACTGCTAAATTTGAGTATTCATTTGATCAAGACATGTCCCCATAAAAAGGGAACTACTTAACCAAAATCAAGAAAAACTGCAAATTAATGCCCCTTTTATCTGTATTTATTTTATAGCTTGAAGAACAGTGGAATATATATTATATAATACACACCGCTGGTATTTCTAGCTTGATCAGGTAAAAAGCTATATGCTTTAGGACTCTCCCCATCTATGACTTTTTTCTCACTGTTTTGGCTAATGGGTAAAGGTACATAGCAAATAGTAAGAGAGAGAAGAAAGCCATGCTTTGTTCCCTTATTTAATTAAAATTTTGTTGAACAACCCTTGTATGCATTCTCTGTTGTCTTTATTAGCTTACTTGTAAATTCAAGCTTCTAAATAATTATCAGAATATAAGCCCTGCTAACCCTGTGAAATGCTTTCTCCTCATCAAAACTTAATAATAGCAACTGTTTTTTTTTATTTAGCTTAGTCTACTTTTGTATAAGTAATATAGTGTTGATCTTGTCAAATGTTTGTCTACCCTCAATAAAGCCACATTTGCTTATTTATTTGCTTACTTTTCTGTAACAGGGTAGGTTGACCAGACAAGAGATTCCTTTTCAAAACACAACTTAACCTTTTGGCCATTACCTTACATCACTGGTTTCAAATGCTATGTTCCTATCTCTACCTAGAATTAGAATTTCTTGTTGAAGACTTAATTCTACCATTAACTTCCTCAACTCCATTTTAGCTGATTTCGTAGGTAAGTAGATAGACACAATAATAATCCCTCTACTCATCTCACCTTCTTTTCTATTTCTATCTTCAAGTTCCTGTTCCACTATCATTGGGGTTCCATTTACAGTAAGAATTTTACTCCCCTGTTGCTCCTCTCAGCTGCCTCTCTGTACATACTTATTTTAAAACCCGTCTTAGATATATTTTTCTGAGATGTGTCTCTTGTAGTAGAGAGATATTCATTTTATATTGTCCAATATAAAACAAAACCTTATTTACTTTGATTGGATCCAGCAACCCATTCAAATTCCATAATAATTATCCTAAGCACAGTCATTCTGATGCATCACTATTTCTCCCCACTTTATATAGGACCAGTAGAAGAAGGGGTTTATTTGGGTCTGTCTGTGTAAGATGGACTTCCCATATTGCAATATTTTGTTTACTTCACTGTTACAGTACTTGGTTCAAATACTTCTACCTCCAGAAAGTTTTTAATATCATGCACAGCATATTTACCCAGCAATGGACTCTTTTTTATTATAACTTTTCCCCTCCCTGAGAAATCAGCTCTCTCCTCAACAAACTTTTGTAAAAACAAAAAAACAAAAAAACTGTTCACATTACATACAAAATAATTTAAATAATGCACCAAATTTCACTTTATATAATAAAGTGCAAAATAATAAAATAAAATAAAATGAAAAGCTTCATACAATGAACCAAGCAAAAAAGTATATACAATTCATTTATATGTTACTAAATTATCGAAAGACATATCATAGATTTATAAGCATAAGCTCTGTAAGATGTATAGCCTGTTCGTCCTGGTGCAGTACTTCAAACAATTGTTAGGGTGTTCTGTGATAGAATGCATTATTTGTCCTTAAATATTAACAAGACACCTCTCTTTACATCTTAAAAATTAAAAACATTCACATGCCCCACCCCCAGCACATTTACAGTCAAGGTCCTCAAAGGCTAGTAAATCATTACTGGTACATTTTACTACAACTTGCTTATTGAATAAACTTTCTCAGTAAAATAAAGAAAGAAGGAAAGAGGGGTACTACTGATTATAGTGCCATCTCAGTTATTCTGCTAAGCATTAATTTCTGAGGTACTCATCTAAATGAAAGGCAGCTTTATTTTGAAACATTTATATTTACACTTAGCCTTCTCTGCCACCCAGAACTCCTTCCTTCTCTGGTCACACTGTAGGCCATCTTGACCTCACTCCTACTAGGAGCAGTGATGCCCAAGTTGCTCATTTCACTTTCGATGCTGGAGTTTTAAATCCTTACAAAGATGACTCTTCTTTGACATCAGCAGAAAATTCAGATGACAGTAATGCTAATTTTGCTGAGGTCATGTAACTTCCTCCCTAATGTACAAAAATATGCTTGGAAATGCATTCTGCTAGTATACAATGAATTTATTTTGCTGATGATTACTAGCTGAGATATATTATTTATAGTGGTGAATCCACTGCTTTCATTTTGAGGTCATACTTACTTTTTGTTGATTCACACTGGCACACTGTTTAATTTTTTTCTAATTTTTTTGACTGACAACAATATGTGCATGGGTAAAGTAGTGAAGAATTTAGTGAATGGTATGGATCTGTTCGAAAATTATCTATGGATGTGACATGGAAAATGAGAAATATAATGATCCTCACCAAAATTGTCTCACACACACACATACACACACACGCACACACACACACACACACACACACACACACACACACACACACACACACACACACACACACACACACACACACACACACACACACACACACACACACACACACAGTGGCTGTTTGGCAAGAATGTGAAATTTGGTGCATTACTTAAATTCTTTTGTACATAATGTGAACTGTTTTCTTTTTAATTTAGTTTCTGATTCATATGTAAACTATAGGACAGCCACATAGTATAGTTTCTGAGGGAACAAAAATCTTATTCCTGAAATTATTTAGAGGGTGACAGAGTGGGAATGATGATAATCCTGGGAGAAGATTATGGAAATTGATTATGATATGCATATCTGAGTCATATTTGAATTATGCAGTGGTATTGTGTTAAAGTTCCTCATGTCAGTGAAAACCCATACAAGGAGATTTTTTGCGATATTATGGACAGTGGAGAGGTATGCACAGTGCACCATCCTCATCTTGGTTTAAGACACCTGAAAGTAATACCTAAATGAGTAACTATTTCCACAGAAACAAAACACACCATTCATAACATTTTTAAAAATTAACTGCTGCAAGCATGAGACTACAAGCAGTACAACTTATTACCCCACTGCACAAATGTAATGGTAACTGCTTGAAAAGTACTGTTGTGCAAAACAGTGAAACACCCATTGCAATATTGATTAGACTGCATCTGTATTGTTTTTATCCTGTCAGAACTGAAGCCCAGAAAAAATTAAGAACAAGCTCTAAAAAAACATGCCACACTTTCCCCCAGATTCAAGAAGCTCCATGCAAGAATAAGACTATTCTTGCACAGAGTGGTTCATGTCCGTTTAGAACAGCAGCGTGCTTTGCATATTCATGAAGGCACACTGCTGTTTAATCTACAAGAACATTAACGAGTGCAGGGGGCATGTCCAAGTAGTGCATGGACACTAAACATGCCCCCTGCACTCAGAAAGAGCCACATGGCACTTTCTAAGACGAACTGGTATAATATTAGAGCTTTGCTCTAATATTATGCCAGTATTTCCGTGTCTGTGGACACTGAAATAAAACTAGGCAACCAGAAAGCAATTCAGGGTGTGTGTAACAGGTTCTGTGACACACCCCCTGCATTTCTAAAGTGCTGTATGACACTTTTGCAACCTGCTAAAGCAGAAAATGTGTGCAAATGCACACATAATGGGGGATAAATCCCCCAAAAGTGAAAAAGCACAAGTACAGCCCCACAAACATAGAAAGTTGATAGAGAATAGGTCATGCATCAGCATGAATCACGTAAGGGTAGAAGTCTAAAAGCAAATGTATGCCAATATTCCCTCATAGTAGTGCATGTTAATAAAGGCACAAATGATGGGGGGGAATAAATACTACATTAGAAACACGCCTGAAAAATTGCCCTCACATACTTAGAAAGTTGATAGATAACAGGATATGTATTAGCAGGATTTCCGTAAGGATAGAAGCCTGAAAGCCAAAACAATGCCAGTATTTCATGATTGCAGTCCCAAGTAGTTGTCAGAACACCACAATATACACCCATATAACCTAATAATATAATAATAATATATAACTTTTTTTCACTAGCCTAAGGAATGTTTAAGTGTAGCTAAGTGGGCGTGCACATTATGGCCGTATGCTTAGCATAGCTTAAACATTCCATAGGAGCTAAATGCAAATAGACAGGTGACCTTTTGAAGCTGAGGTAGTGTAGTAGTTAGAGTCATGGCATTACATGCAGGTATTCACAGTTTGAGTACCAAGGCAGACAACTTCTTTTCCTATGTGAAAGTAGTGTTAAAATTATTTTAGTAAACTTAAATTATGTAGCAACTTTATTTTTGTCAACCAGGGTAGCAGTTCCAAAAGTGAGATGTCAGTGGAGAAAAGATGTGAAACTCCCATATAAACACAAGTGCCCCATACAGTATAGTCACACAAGAATATAATTTAATGAAAGCACATGGGGGATGTCATGGAAGGTAAACATAAAATTATAATGTGTATATAAATATTATTTTATAATATACAATTATAAGCATAATATGCTTAAATGTGTCGTAATAACTCTGTATCCATCAGACCTTGCTATGCCCTGCAACAAAACAGTCAGCCCTGTCAACTCTCAAACCCAGGATGCTGTCCTCTACAATCTCAGCAAAGTACCACTATGCTATCTGAGGTGTGAAAAGCTGCAATTCTTTAACACACATATGCATTCTGGTCATTTAACATTAATGAAAAAAAACAGCAGCCCCAAGTGTTGGGCCCATGACCCTGAACACTATAGTCAAAAGAATGCACCACTACAGCATTTGAGTTGTAGGAATTTCTGTTGCTTTTTCAAACATATCATACAATAGAGGCATACAACATTAGGGACAAAGCTTTGTGGAACCATTCATGTGTTGCATATAGACATATACACCCCACCCCCCACCCCCACACACACACACACTCACACACACACACACACACATATATATATATATATATATATATATATATAGATATATATATATATATGTCTGAACAAACATATACATGAAAAAGTAGAGTCATAATATAGATATACATATATAAAAATATAAAGAAGAAAAAATATATATGTATATACAGATATATATATATATATATATATATATATATATATATATATATGCAGTGCAGTTATACCTCAGAACCATCTATCTCAACCTGTTAGTGCAAGAAACCTGTACAAAGGTTGTAAAAGAAGTGAGGGGAAATGGGCCAAGTATAGGAACATATTTCAAATATTGCTGTTACAAATTAAGACATTTGCTACAGCAACAGGATGCATTTCAGCAGACAATTACTGAAAGATATGAGGATTGAAATTGAAATGCTATGTCATTATTTACTGACATAAATCCTTGGATCATCACCGTGATTTACCAGACACATACAAATTATTTGTGGAACTGAACAAAAGTATGGGCCAAACATCCAGACATTCTGTGAAAATCCTGGCAGTGGAGAGGTATGCTTAGAATCCCTTAGTGCAGTGAACCCAGACCAAGCCTGAAGTGGGGTGACAAAGGCATGAAAATAGGGACATAGCAAAGGTACACACTACACTGCTACACAATCCTGACAGTCTTGGGAGGGTGGCCTAATGTTGAAGGTGTTTGCCTTACAAACACAAGGTCCAGGGTTTGAATCTCACAAGGGATAATTGGCTAGGCTTAAAATGGCTCACAAGGGCAGTTAGCTTAGTACTAACCTATGAACTATGAACTATGAACTATGAACATCAGTAGATAAGCTAAGAAAGCTGATGTAGTAACACTGAATGTCGTAACATATATTGACTGAAATATCACAATTCCAGGACTTAATTGCTTCTCCTTAGTTAGTGACCTCAATCCCCACATCATCCCACTGATGTGTCAGGAATGCACAACAGTTATGGGGATCAGACCAAAGATATCGACTAGACAACTGGACATCCTAAAAATATGTGTATATAACACAACAGTAAGGGGAAACTACACTGAACTACCAAGCAATGTCCAAACTACAGTCAGACTGACATAACACTACCCAAGTCCAACTCTGGGGCTGTACTCATGCATTAGCAAATATAACAGGCACTAAAGGGATGTAACACTAGTGGAAAACAGACACTGGTGTAAAAGTACATACCCCCAAAAATTGCACCATAGTTACAGCCACATAACAGTAAGCAAACTGAACACTACAGTATAATGACTGTGTGGGCAACAAAATCCCATTTGTCACTCACAATTTACCCCTACATATACTTCCCCAAGCCACAGTGTAGTGGGAATCATGAGGTGTTATGGGACATGTCACGGTTTGCATGTACAAACATATAAAGGTGATAGGGAGCCAGAAACTGGAGCCGTATGCACAGTCAGATAGAAAGGGCCCATGACACTCACATGTACCCCTTCCCTACACAGCCCAAATAACATGTACACACTTCACTGCTACACAATCCTGACAGTCTTTTAATAATGGGCAGACATACACAGACCTCTCAAATGTACAGTTTCCCACAGAATGCATAGGCACAGGACTCATATCTATGGCTGCTTCCTTGTTACATGTCTGGAGGGTCTATTACATAACTGGGATGGAAGTAGGAATGAATGCAATAAATAATGATACTACATACCTCTGAACCTCTTAGTGTATGACATTTGGACAAAGCCTGGCATAATTGGGGACAGAGGCCCAAACACAGGGGTATATTGGACATATTGCTGTTATAAATGTAGACAGTTGTTGGTATTACTGGCTTTGTTGTAACATATCTTTTCTGTGGGATATGAAGTCAGTAACACCAATGGATGTTAGAATTTTTAGAATTTACTGACTGCATTCCACAGAGTATCCTACCGATTAGCCAAGGACAACAACTGTCTGAGGAACAGACCAAACATATAAGCCATGCATCTGGACAATATTTAGGCCTCTGAACAGTGTAGAGGTATGACCGCAATGATGTAATTTATTTATTTTATTTATTTATTTTACATTTGTTGACTGGGTTAGTCTGACTGAGCTGTGAGGCCCATTTTCAGCAGAGACCCAGTGAGAAAAGCTCCACAGTAGAATAAACATTTCTTAAACAGAGAAATAGCTCAAATAAGCAATACATTTATATACAGTATGTACATACAATAGTGAGTAGTGAGGAAATCCCCTGACAGCTGTCAAACATGTCACCCAACACCTTATGAAGTACAGTAAGACCAACATGACACTCTCCCATACCAGCTCTGGGCAATTACCCATGTATATTCAAATATAGCATGCACTACAGGGATGGAACTGTAGTGAAAAGCAGAGAGTGGTGCAAAAATATACTTTCAAAAACATTTGCACCACGGGCACAGCAACATACCAGTACCCAAAATGAACTCTACAGTAGAACGACTGTCTGAACAAACATATCCTGAGTGCCAGTCACACATACTAAACCGACATATACTGGCCAAATTCACGGTGTACTGGGAATATTGAGGTGTTACAGGACATTTCACAGTCAGCCCCTACAGGCATACAGACATGATAGACCACCAGTGGCAGTAGCAGCATGCAGAGTCAGATAGGTAAAGGATGTATGGTACTCACATCTGCTACTCTCCCTACCCAGCCCAACAAGCATCTACACACAACACTGCTACACAATCTTGGCAGTCTGTTCACAATGGCCAGACAGACATAACTGTCATATATACAGATTTCCACAGAGTTACCAGGGTGTAGAACCATAATCCTAGCCACCGCTGCATACTATTGTCAGGAGTCTGCCAGGTCATTGGCATGATAACTGGAGTGCAGTTGGTAATTAATGATATACTATATCTGTGCACCTCATAGTGCAGGACATCTGGACAATGCATGACGCACTTGTGGGACAGAGGGCTGGAAAGAGGGACATATCACACATAATGGTGTTACAAACTGAAACAGTAGCTGGTGTTACACTTGTTGTAACATAACATCCCAGAAGGATATGATGTCTGGAACACCAATGTATGTCAGCAGATGTTTGCAAGCATAACAGGCAAACATCAGTCCAGTCTGTGGACAACATGCTAGTTGAGAGGTATGTCAGAGGCATATCACTGTCAGATGTCAAGTCACCCAGTAATTGCATGTCCAGATGAACCCTGTCAATCTAGCAACCCTCCATGTGTATAACAGCACCAATGATATACAATCTGTACCTAATTCTGGAGCTTTGTCCCTCATGTTGTTGGGCTGTCTCCACATGATCTGTCCTGAGAGGTATTTCCACCTACTGTCTGTGAAGCTGTAGCCCCCACACCTCCATAATGTCCCCCACATAGGCAAGGAAAATGGGCAAGGACCACATGAAGGGCATCCTATATGTTGGAACTAGCAGCAGTGTCCAGGCCCATACCACACTACTATGTGGGCACCTACATAGCTTTATGGCCTCAGCAATACCTGACAGGACAACAGCAACCCCCTCAAGGTAGACTGAATACCTGTGGTGGACAAACTACCATCATAGGTGGAAATAATTGCAGGACAGGCCAAGAAGGAACAGGTGCCTCATTGGAAGCCATGTCACTTTGTTCTGCACAAGCAAATAAGGTCACAGGTGATGTACCCTAAGGCTGTCTTTGTGTGCAAACTGGAAACATCCACCAAGGAAAATCACTAGGCCTTCCAGACGTGTGTCTGCATTTCCAGAGCAACACACATATCTGCTTTATAGTGGTGGTCAATAACACCACATATACATATGCCATGGATATAGGCAACCAGCTGCAGACAGGTGAAGTTTAAACATCACCCCCCTGTCCACCCATAGGTACACATGTGCATGTACAGCACCTGCCCCCCCACCCCATGATCAGGAAGCAAGTCTGTAATGACCTCTCAAAGGCAACACATAGAGGTCTCCATAGGCCTGATACCATTCCTGGCTATATCCAACATAAACACAAGCATGGGATCTCAGACCCATTCTGCAGTGTAGTCAGCCACAGCCTGAACACCAGTGTCATCCCATCTGCACAGAGAAAAGACAGAATGTTGATAGAAAACAGGTTATGCATTAGCATTAATGTTCAGAAGGATAGAAGTCTGAAAATGAAATGTATGCCATAATGTCATGACCACAGTCCTCAATGACATGGCTGAAAACCTCAATACTCTCTATTTAATATAGTAATATGATAGCAATATCCAATAGGTGATAAATAAAAATAAACAGCTTAAATCCCCAAACCAAGATAGTGTAGTGGTCAGAGTCCCAGCTTTGCATGTAGGCATACACGGTTCATGGAATACAACAGGCATTCCACATTTACATGGGAAAACAGTGTTAAAAGTGCTATTTTCATATTAAAATATGTGGTAAGTTATTTTTGTCACCCAGGGTTGTGTAGCTTGTGTAAAATTGATGTGTGAGTGCATATAACATATGAAAACACCCATGTATACACATGTCCCATACAGTATAGTTACACCCCTTGCTACTGTAATGAAAGCACATACAGCCATGTCATGTAATGGAAATCATATACCCTTTCTAAATGAAGTCATTAGTGTGGTATATTATGAGAATGAACTGTGAGCAATGGTTAGCAATGCTCAGCTATGCTTAGCAGGTTTATCAATACATTTTTGTTGTCCTCACCCCTCTCTCTGGGGTTTGAGTGTCCAAATTCACCTCCAAATTCTGTACAAATGCACAGCTGTTGCTGTATAAGAAGTGGACAGCTATGGACCTCCTGTACACCTGTCCTGCACATTTGTAGATATCTTTCATATTGTTCCTCCCTCTGTGTGCCACTTTTCCACCACTTTCCTATTATCCTTTCTCTTTTCTTTTACAGAATTAGTGTGGGTGTAAGCATGAGTAAGTGGTTGTAAGCAGGAGTAAGAGCAGCAAAATTATCAGCCCCACCAGGTTTTGGACCCTGGGTCCTTTACACCATAGTCAGAGCAATGCACAACTACACCAGTTGAGCTGTAGCGGTTGGTGATGATTTTTCCAACATATGCTCATTTAACAGTAGGGAAAAGATTCTGTAGCATCAGTCAGGCTTCGTTTTTATACATATACACATGTTACATATAAAATATACATATATATGTATATATATATATATATATATATATATATATATATATATATATATATATATAAAGAAACTATAGATATACAGAAAAACAAAATATATATATATATATATATATATATATATATATATATATATATATATATATATATATATATATATATATATATATATATATATATATATATATATATATATATATATATATATATATATATATATATATATATATATATATATATATATATATATATATATATATATATATATATATATATATATATATATATATATATACTCATAAGATGTAGTGGAGTCATACCTCAGAACCATACCTATCAACACCTTACTGCAAGAAATCTGGCCCAAGGCTGTCCAAATGGGGGGGACATTGGTACAAAAATAGGGACATATTTCAAATATCACTCTTATAAATGTAGAATGTTGCCAGAGTGACCGGGTTTGTTTCAGTATACATGTGCTGAAGCATGTGAGTTCTGAAACTGAAATGTATGTCATTGTTTACTGTCAGAAATCCTCAGATCATCACGGTGATTTACCAGGGATATGAAAATAATGCATCTGTGGAAAAGACCAGAAATATGAGCAAACAAACCTGGACATACTGCAACAATCCAGACAGTCCCAAGTTAGGCTCAGAACCCCTTAGTGCAATGAATCTGGGCCAGGCCTGACAAAGTGGGGGAGAAAGCCATGGAAACGGGGACATATCTGAAATACTTGAGTAGATAAGCTGACACAGTTGCTGCAGTAACACCCTCATGTCTGTCCTAACATATATTGACTGAAATAGTACAAGTCCAACATTCAATTACTTCCCACTAGTTAGTAACTGAAATCCTCACATCAGCCCACTGATGTGTCAGAAATACACAACACTTATGGGGGCCAGGCAACACTACGTCCTACAAATATCTGGGCATAACATCACATTAGGGAAACTACACTCAGCAGCTAAGCATGTCACCAAGCACTGTCCAAACTACAGTCAGACTGACACACCAAATAAATCTGTTAGGGGGAATTATACATGTATTGGCAAATATATCAGGCACTACAAGGATGTCACAGCACTGAAAAGCAGACATCAGTGTAAAAGTGCATACCTATAACCAATTCAACCACAGTCACAGTCACATACCAGTAAGCCAAAGGAATAGTACAGTATAAGGACTGTGTGAACAAAAACATCTCAACATGTTTGCCACTCACACACTGCCATATACTGGCCCAAATCACAGTATACTATGGTGCCTGACTGTGGTATGGGACATGTCTCAGTCTGGCCCTACATACATATACATCTGACAGACTTCCAGAAACAGGAGCAGCATGCACAAGCAGATGGAAAAGGAGCCATCCACACCCCTTGCTACACAGGCCAAATAACATTGACACAATACGCTGCTACACAATCCTGACAGTCTGTCAACAATTGCCAGAAATACAAAGACCTCTCAACTGTACAGAGTCCCACAGAATGTCTAGACTTTCCTATCATATATAAGGCCTCTTCCACATAACATGTCTGGCAGTCTGATACATCACTGGGATAATGCCGGGAATGTAGGCACTAAATAATCATATATCATACCTATCAACCTCTCACTGCATGACATCTGGACAAAGCCTGACATAAGTGTGGGACAGAGGCACAAAAACAGGGGCATATTTGAAATATTGCTGTTATAAACTGAGAATGTTGCTGTTGAAACAGGGTTAGTTGTAACATATCTTTTCTGAGGGATATGAGGTCAGAAACACAAATGGATATTATCAGTTAATCTCCAGAGTATGCTACTGATTTTCCAAAGACAAAAAATGTCTGAGGAACACACCAAACATAGGAGTCCAAACTGTGGCCATTCTGTGGATAGCCCTACAGGTAAGAGTTATGTCAAACACATAACACTGTCAGAGTTAAAATCACCCAGAAACTCCATCTCCACAAAAACCCTGGTAGACTAGCATTAATCCAAATGTATAACAGCAATACTTACATTCTGTCCCTATGTCAGGAACATTCTCCCCCATTCTGTTGGCCTGTCTCCACAGTTTTGGTTGTAAAAGTTATTTCCAAATACCCTCTGTGATGCTGTTGTTCACACACCTCCATGAAGTTCTCCTCACTGGCAAGGAAAAGGTCCAACGCTCACATGACATACTCAATGATAGGAGTATGTTGCCATGCCATTGGCTATGTGAATAACAACACAGCTGTCCTGCAAGCAAATATCAAGTGGGAGACACCGATTGGTGCACAGGCCATCAGCTGCTCATGAGCATTACCTACAAAAGGCAAGCTGCTGCCTATGCAAAACAGATATGCACACTACATCCTTGAGAGAGAGAGAGAGAGAGAGAGAGAGAGAGAGAAACAGCAAAAAGAAAAAGAAAAACCAAGCAGGACACAACTACCTACACTTGAATAAAACAAACAGGTATGTCAAACAAGTAAACATGTAATGGACTGTAGTAGGGGGTATGTAAGAATGGGTAATATGAACTGTAACATATATGTCTCAACATGACATGCTGTATTAATATATTGCTAATCAGAACCTATGGCCATAGCATCTGGGTCTTTTTGTAGTGACATAGATCTTAGGTCAGGCCCCTGAGTCACCCCAGGAAAGGATGGCTCACATATGACTGCTACTGCAGTGTGTGTTGAACAATACTGACTGTGACAATGCTAGGCCAGCTACTGGGATATCATACATATCTTTATCTTACTTGTAAATACAACTATGATATACTTGGTTGTCTCAGAAATGTGAGAGACCTACACATGGTATTTGCATAGTAAAGTACTGTTGCACGTGTGTGTTGAACTGCATGTAATATACTGATCTCATACCATTAAACTGTCCAGTGTTATGCACACTGACTATATGTGTACCTCATATTTGTAGTTATTTACTCATACAGTTGTGTTATGTCTGGCAAATTATTAGAAAATCTGTGAAGACTGACATTACAACATCTTCTTTTTCTTCTGGCTGTTTCCATTAGGGGTTGCCACAGTGGATCATCTGTTGCCATTTCTGCCTGTCCTCTGCATCCTGCTCTGTTACACCAACCACCTGCATGTCCTCTCTCACCACATCCCAGGAACCTTATCTGAGGCCTTCCACTTTTCCTCTTACCTGGCAGCTTCATCCTTACCAACCTTTTCCCAATATACTCAGCATCACTCTGCAGCACATGTCCAAACTGATGTATTCTTGCCTCTCTGGCTTTGTCTCAAAACCGTCCAACATGGGCTGACTCTGTCATATACATTTTGCTAATCCTGCCCACCCTCGTCACAACCAGTGCAAATCCTAACATCTGTAACTCTGCCACGTCCAACTCTGACTCCTGCCTTTTTGTCAATTACACTGTCTCCAGCCCATATAACATAGCTGGTCTCACTACCCTGTTGTAGACCTTCCCTTTCACTTTTACTGGTATGGTACTCTGTCACAAATCAGTACTGACTCTCTTATCTACCCTCTCCATCTTGCCTGTACTTTCTTCTTCACCTGTCCTCCACAGTCATCATTACTCTGAAATGCTGATCCCAATAATTTTTACTCATTCACCTTTGCCAACTCTACTCCCTGCATCCTCAACACTCCACTACCCTCCCTTTCATTCACACACAGATATTATGTCTTAGTCCTGCTGACCTTCAGTCTTCTCCTCAGTAGAGCATATCTCCACTTCTACAGGGTCTTTTAACTATGTACCCTACTTTCAGTAGAGATCACAATGTCAACTGAAAACATCATAGTCAATAGGGACTCCTGTATGATCTTGTCTGTTAACCTGTCCATCACCATTGCAAATAAGAAAGGGCTCAGAGCTGATCCCTGATGTCATCCTACCTCCAACGTAAACACATCTGTCACTCCCATCGCAGACGTCACCACTGTCACACCACCCTTGTACATATCCTGTGCCAGTCTTACATATATCTCTGCCACTCATGACTTCCTCATACAATACCACAACTCCCCTCTAGGCACCGTGTCATATTCTTTCTCTATGTCCAGAAAGACAAAAATCAACCTTTTCTGTACTACTCCATCAACACTCTCAGAGCAAACATTGCATCTGTAGTGCTCTTACCTGGCATGACAACTCATCACTGCCCTGCTTAACCTAACTTCCACTGCTCTTTCCCATGACTTCATGCTGTAACTGATTAATGTTATCCCTCTGTAGTTACTACAGCTCTGCACATCAACCTTAATCTTAAAATGGTACACAAACACTTTCTCTCCACTCCACATGCAACCTCTCACTTTCCAGGATATAATTAAACAATTTGCTGAAAAACACCACTTTCATTTCCCCTAAACACCTCCATGCTACCACAGATATATCATGTGGGCCAACAGGCTTTCCAATATTCATCCAATTCATAGCTATCCTTACATCCTCCTTGGTAAGACATTGCACTTTCTGATTCACCATACCCACATTCTCCAACCATCTCTCTCATTCTCTTCATTCATCAGACTCTCAAAATACTCTGTCCATCTGCTCAACACACTCACCTCACTTGTGAGTATATTTCCCTCATTATCCTTTATCACCCTTATCTGCTGCACATCTTTTCTAACTCAGTCCCTCTGTCTAGCCAACCGGTACAAGTCCTTTCATCCCTCCTTGGTGTCCAACTTGTCATACAAGTCATCATATGCCTCATCCTTAGCCTTTGCCACCTCTCTCTTTGCCATGCACTTTATCTCCTTATACTCCTGTCTACTTTCCTCATCTCTCTGACAATTCCACTATTTCATCCCCATCCTCTTCCTTTGTATACTATCCTGTACTTCCTCAGTTGACCACCAGGTGTCCTTGTACTCATTCCTCCATCCACATGTCACACCAAACACATTTCTAGCCATCTCTCTTACTAGCTCTGCTGTACTTACCCAGATATTTGGTAAATAATCAAAGCCATCCGGTGCTTGTCTCAACTCTTCCCTGAACTCCACCTCAAAATCACCCTTTTCCAGTTCCCACCATGTGATCCTTGGTGCTGCCCTCACACTCCTCTTCTTCTTGATTATCAACATCATCTTACAGACCAACAGTCTCTGCTGCCTAACTACACTGTCCCCTGTCACCATTTTACAGTCTCAAATCTCCTTCAAACTGGCCCTCCTACATTGGATATATTCCACCTGTGTGCATCTGCCTCCACTCTTGTACGTCACCCTATGCTCCTCCCTCATGTTATAGTATGTATTCACCACAGCCATGTCCATCCTTTTTGCAAAATCCACTACCATCTCACAGTCTGCATTCCTTTACTTAACACCATACATACCCATCCCTTCCTAATCCCCTCTGTTCCCTTCACCAACATGGCCATTGAAATCTGCTGCAATCACCACTTTCTCATCCTTGGGTACAGTCATCACCACTTCATTGAACTGACTTCACATTTCTCTTTCTCATTCATCACACAAGCAACTTGCATACCATATGCCCTAACAATATTCATGATTACACCATCAATTTCCAGATTCATAAACATCACTGTATCAGACACTCATGTCATCCTCCAAACACACCCTTAGCATACTGTTCCTTCAGGATAACCCTTACCCCCTTTGCCCTCCCATCCACACCCTGATAGCACAATTGTGACCTGCCTCCGATACACCTAGCTGTACTGCCATTTCATCTTGTCTCTTGAACACACAATATATCTACATTCCTCTGGCCATCATATCAGCTAGCTCTGTCCCTATACCAGTCATACTGCCAACATTAAAAGTTCTTACCCTCACAACCACACTCCTAGCCTTTCTCTTCTCTTCCTGCCATATGAGTGTTGGATATCCTCCAGGGTATTTCTGTCAATGCAAAGGCTACTGTGCTATTGAATGACTCAAGTATGTTACAGCAATATTAAGGCAGTGTCACAAATTTTATCCCATTGCTCCCCATGAATGCGTGGCATCCTACAGATGTCCTGCTCTAACGGGTTGAGAGGGATGACTGGGCAGCAAGAGTATGAATACAGTGTGCCATACTGACATAGAAGAGTATATCAGGTATTACCTGTGCACATGTCAGTATGAGTAGGTGTATCTGCCTGTCTCATAAAAACAGACATGGGATGTAAAATGTCAGTTAAATAAGGTGTTCATGTTGTATATGTGTGTAATCTTAGTTACTGTACATTCAACAAAGTGACATTTCTACAGCTACTGGTTGTTGCATTGCCCTGACACACCCATGGGTACTACAATAAGCACGATTATCTGTTTGAAATTGGAGAGGTGTACAACTGTGTTATGACTGTGTGTCCATGCCTACTACAAACAGCTACATGAACACCAACATAGCTGTATGGACTCAGCAATATCTTACTTGTAAAACCTGCCTCCACCAAAAGTAGAGTTTGCTGGACAGCAGCAATACACAAACCACAGACTTGGTCCCTATATTGGCTGTACAGGGCAAATTAGGAGCAGGCACCAACTTGGCATCAAGTCAGCCTTTGTCTGATCAAGCATTTAAGGTCACAGGTGGAGTAATGTAAGCCTAACTATGAATACAAATTGGACACATCCACCAAGGCCAATCACAAGGCCATCTTCACATATGTCTGCAATCTCAGAGGCAACAAACCAACCCACCCTGTAATGGTGGTCAACCAGACCACATACACATACAACATAGCTATACCCAACCTGCTGCAAATAGGTTTAGGGCAAAACCACTGGCTCAGCAGCACTATAGGTGGATATGCACAGTACCCACACCCCTCCCTCATCCCCAGTGAGCAGGTACATATTGCCTACTGAAAGACAACAAAGGTATTGAGCAGGTACATATTACCTACTGAAAGGCAACAAAGGTAAGTATCCATGGGACCTGATAACATCCTGTCCACATCCTACATGAACTCAGGCATGTGCTCCTAGCTCCATTACCCACTGTAGTCATACCAAGCTTTGGCACCATCCACCCCCTATCCACATGGTAGATGGCCAATGCCATCCCTCTACATGGACATGAATGATAAGTAGATGATTATGAAATTAACTAGCCCTCATTGGGGGGAATATGACACATCAGGACCAGCAGTGCAATGCAAGCAAATAGTGCTGATAGATTACAGAGGTATGGTGTGGTTGTGAGTGGTGGCTACTGGTATTCAATGTAGCTGTGCAGGTTCTGTACATACTATTGCCAAATGTATGAGGTCCTGTGACATGTTTCCCTTTTTATGTCTTCCAGGTGCAATGTCGCATCAGCAAAGGTCAACTTTCTAAGCGGCTGAGACAAATATAATCATAGAAGTCATACTACAGAACCATGCCATAATGTTTGGCCAGAGCCAGCAACATCTGCAGGAGAGGACCGGCCTGTAGGATGACCTTGTCCGCAGGATAAACGATGTTGGGCTGCACACATGCACATACAAGCAGGTCCAGTGTCATGCAAATAACCTCATAGGCCATGCCCGGCAAAGGGCTGCTGCAGTGGCCAGGGACCGCACAGCCATAAGTGGGGGCCCAGCCATGCAGCCCCCACTGATACCCACTGAGGAGGTCCTCAGCAACCTTGGGGCACCCATCCCAGTACAACATCAGGGTACAGACCCCCCCACACGCTGGAGGTGGGTGGCAACAAGACAATGGATGAGGAGTGTTCAGGTAAGGCCCCAGTGGAGATTATGAGACTAGTTTAGCAGACATACTTGTATTTGTAGAGTATCAACGTGCATTTGGCAGGTCAGATTGTAGTTGTGGATGGGGTTTTCTAATGCACAAAAGTGCACATCTATGGTGAAGGATAGCAAATTGTGTAGTATTGGGGGTTGTACTATAAATGTGCATACATCTTGCATCCATCCTGTACAAATGCCACATGTGAGTCTGCTGACAATACTTCTCTCCCACAACTACCTAGGTCCCTCCATTCTGCACGTGGGATGGCAGCAGGAAACTGGTGAGTATGAAATTGTTCTGTTGTGGTTTGCCAATACCCCAGACATATGAAGGCCAAGCAATATACCATGCACACAACTGTCACTCATAGCTATAGTGCTTTATGTGCATGTTCACTTGTGGTGAGGTTAACTACATTGCATCACAGTGGTCACCACAGGGGCCTATCTAAAGAGAATATAACATCCCTGTAGCATACCTCACAACCTTTCAGTGCAAGACTTCTGGACAGAGACCAATAAAATGGGGGAACAAATGGCCTAAGGTAGGGACATGTGTGAAACATTAGTCTCATACAGTGGATATAAACAGTGTACACACCTCTGTTAAGATGCCAGGTGTTTTTGATATATATACAAATTGAGACCACAGTATGTCAGTCCATACCTTTTCCAACCTGTAATGTGTCCTATGACATGAACAATTAACTTGTAAAACCAATCAATCTGTTGGGCACCAAATATGGAGTATACAAACCTTACAATAATCTGGATGCATATGTGTGCACACCCTTCAAATAATATTTTATTGCAGCAGCTTGTGATTTACTGACAGCATTCAGTCTGCTTGGGTATACACCTGCCATCTAGTAAAGGCACTCTGAGTAACACCAAATAACAGTCTGCTGTCCAAGTAGGATATTCATGACATTTGCTCAGTTGCCTGCAACAGCAACAGCCATGGCTTGCAGACAGCTTACAAAGCAGCAAAGGGATTTCATATTTGAAAGGTATCAGTCAAGAGTAGGGTACTACAACATTACCACAGCATTGCATGCACCATGGAACACAGTACAGACAGTTGTCAAAATGTGGATTGAATATGGGGCAACAGTGCTGTTGAAAATAACCTGTCGTCCCTCCAAAAATGATGACAAGACATGCCCAAACCTGGTCAGGGAGGCTGTCAGGAGACATACAACAACAATGAGGGAGTTGCAGGAATCTCTTGCAAGTACTGGTGTTGTGTACTACATATGAAAACATTCTTCTGTATTCTGCATACGTCTGGCCTATGTGGTAGGGATAGAAGATGGAAGCATTTCCACACACTAAAAAAAAATCCAGGGGTGGATACAATTTGCAATACAGCACATGAAGTCTCCAAAAGGCTTGTGTGATAATGTGTTATAGTGTAATGAGACTATGGATCAATCTCACAGCCACAATACCAAAAGGTATTTGTGGTGCACAAGTGACACCTCTCTTAACTTGAAGACCAACATCCCCATGGTGAATCACACTGGTGGCAGTGGCCTACTGTGGGGATGCTGTTCCAATGCCAGAACTGGGCCTATAGTCACGGTGGTGGGAATTCAGAACAGTTCCAAATAACACCCATGTCTGGCCCAAATCCATCAGGCATCTGCAAGAACACTTAGGATGGGGAAGTGTGTCAGCCTTCAACATGCCAAACACCCGAAGCATACATCCAAAGCTACCTAAGAATGGCATCACCTGTTATGGATTGGCCCAACCAGAGCCTAGACCTACACAAGATAGAAGAACTCCAGTGTGACCTGACAAGGGCTGTGCACATGAGCTGCCCTTGCAGTCTGACAGAGTTGGGTGACCTTTTCATGGAAGAGTGGCCAAATAATGCCAAGCCAAGATGTGCCATGCTGATAGACACCTTCACAAGAAGAGTGAATGCTGTAAGTCACTTACAAGGTGCTTCAACAAAGTATCATTTTAAGGGTGTGCACACTTATGCAACCACCACATTGTACATATTGCAGTCATATTTTACACGTAATACATTTGTTTGCTACAGGTCATATATCACATGAAAGGTAGGTAACACATGTGAATGCATTCTTGCCATCTCATCTTATATATTGCAAGAACATGGCATGTTAACAGGGTTGTGTGCACTTATCATATCCATTGTAAGCTTAGAAGGTTGGTAGTGCAACAGGAAATGTGTGACCATACATTTACTGCTAGTTTGGTGGTCTGACACTCAAATCTATGCCATTAATCAGTGATGTCATTCCTCAGATCATCCCAGTTATGTATCATAGAAAAACAGGGGTTATGAGAAACAGAGCAAATATATGAGCCAGACATCTACACATCCTGTGAGGATCTGTACAGTTGTGAGGTATGTTCTGTAGTACTTGCCAGTTGCCAGTATGCTATACAGGTGAACAGCAATGATGTGTACATGGGTGTAGTCTGTGCTGGAAAAGGGCCATCACCTACTAACACTAATCATGTATCCCAGAGATCTATATTGTTAGTTACATGTAGTAAAACTGGCTGCAATGCATGCTGTTGAGGGCAGTGTGTCATGCATGTCACCATTTGGGTAATGTGTGGTCTGTGTAACAGATTTGTGCCACCTCACCTGTAAGTACGTGTGTGTGTGTGTGTGTGTGTGTGTGTGTGTGTGTGTGTGTGTGTGTGTGTGTGTGTGTGTGTCTGTGCAGGTGTGCATGTGTGTACCAGCCAACCTCAAAGTTCAGGTATTAATGTACATATGTTGTCTTCCCCTCAAGGATGGCGATGGGGTTTGGGGTCCCTTCTGCTTGGAAACTGATATCATCTCTGCAGACTCTGACAATGATGATAGGAATAATGAGGTACAGGGGGGTTGTCAGGGGCTGAATCTGTGCCATTGGTTGGCCTCCTACTCTTGTCCACACCATCCCCTGACACAGTGACAATGCCCACACATACCCCATCACTAGTGGCTACAGATGATGAACAGTTGGCAGGTAGTGACATTGAACAGGCTAGTGTGCTGACTATGGCAGGTGTGAGTGTAGACACTGGCCATAGCCAGAGGGCAGGTGGGGTCTCACACAAGCAGATGGACAGGGGTGCTCAGAGAAGGACCGCTGCTCATCAAGCCGCTGTCACAAGTGCCACAGCAGGTGTCACCAGATGCATATTTTGGGCTGTCATGGATGCACAGGCATGTAATGAATACTACACCAGATAAATACTCAGGATGGTGGATGCAGCTCTTCCTGATTTATATGGCAGCATACATGGGCTTGTTGAGGCCACAGGTCAAAATACTGAGGTCATGAATAGACAGTGGCATGAGACCTTGGCAATCCTTGACCGTGGCATGTCTGAGCTAGAGCATGTGATGGGAGATGGGCATCGGCCACATGCACGTAGGTCAGTACCAACAACAGCTGAAAGTCTATGGGGCCATGCACCTTCACACTCCTGTAGTGGCAGTGACACCAGCACTACTGAAGGGGGTTGCTGACAACATAACACCAGAGCAGGCCATGGGCACATGGTTCTGTCTGGTCCCGCAGACAGCAGTCACAATCAGGAAGCAGTATTGCATCTGGCTTTGGGCCTGTTGGTGTTAGTGATGCCACTGGCAGGACCAGTTCCCATGTCCATGGCTGGAGACGGTGAACTGGACACCCTGCCATGTACATTCCACAGCTGTCCAACATATTGCTGTGTAGGGCAGTCACATGGCATGACTCTGTACATACATAAACACACACATCTGAATCCCAGGCAGGTCACTTACAGACACACACAGTACCTCTGCACAGCCCATCTATTGGATACCTCTCCAAACACACACACACACACACACACATGATGTCAACTGTATGGCCCAGCCTAGGCCTTTGGCAAACCCACACCACACCCTGTGCATACAATGATACCTGTGCCAAATCTCTGTCATCCATACCATTAATGCAGGGACATGCTAATTTGCGTCTGATGCACAGGGTGAATATAGTACAGTGTAGCTATGTAATACTATGTAAGGTGCTGTCTGCTTGCATTTATGGATACACATACAGGTGTATGTACCTTATTAGCCAGGATGCATTATTGCTGTTAGTACCACAGACTGAATGTAATCTAACATGCTGTATTCTGTGTTCCAGGTGTCTGTGTGTCTGCAGGCTGTGGGCCTGCAGACATTCCCAAGAGGGAGTATGGCACCTTCACACTCCTGTAGTGGCAGTGACACCAGCACAACTGAAGGGGGGGGTTGCTGACAACATCACACCAGAGCAGGCCATAGACACATGGTCCTGTCTGTTCCTGCAGACAACAGTCACAATCAGGAAGCAGTATTGTTTCTGGCCTTGGGCCTGGTGGTGCCAGTGATGCCACTGGTAGGACCAGTTCCCATGTCCATGTCCGCAGAAGGTAAACTGGATACCCTGCCATGTACATTCCACAGTTGTCCAACATACCACTGTGTAGGGCAGCCACATGGTGTGACTCTGTGCATACATCACACACATATCTATATCACAGGCAGATCACCTTCAGACTCACACAATACCTCAGCACAGCCCATCTATTGGATACCCCTCCAAACACACACACATGATTTCAACCGTATGGCCCAGCCTAGGCCTCTGGCAAACCCACACTACACACTGTGCATATGATGATACCTGTGCCAAATGCCTGTCATCCATACCATCAATGCAGGGACATGCTAATATGGGTCTGATGCACATGGTGAATATAGTACAGTGTAGCTATGTAATACTATGTAAGGTGCTGTCTGCTTACATTTGTTATGGATACACATACAGGTGTATGTACCTTATTAGCCAGGATGCATTATTGCTGTTAGTACCACTGACTGAATGTAGTCTGACATGCTGTATTCTGTTTGTGCTCCAGATGTCTGTGTGTCTGCAGGCTGTGGGCCTGCAGACATTCCCAAGAGGGAGTATAGCAGAGTGGGAATACACCAACCATGTCATAGGCAAGGTACAGCTTTATATGTACATGTACCAGGTGTGTATGTATGCAACATTGTCCGAGGGACACTGCTGTCAGACAGTGTGACCTTGCATACATACCACTTGTCACAGACAGGTAGCCTTCAGACATGTCAGCTCAGTGGTGTGTAGTACCAAAGGCTCATACATACAGAACTGGTTACTGCAGTACTGTCAGCAGGTCCCTCACAAGCACAGCCATTACATTAACTGCAACAGTTTCACCTGTCAACACCTGTTGGCCTACCATTTCTTTCCCATGCACTCAACCCTAATGCAGTTGATGAGGGCATGCATGTTACTGTGTATGACAGATTTGTGGCATGTATCTCTGAGTTCACTGGGTGGAACTGAGAGACAAAATGGTATATCTTTTGCATACACACAGTAAGGACTGACACCAGGGGATGTGCACACAGTAACATTAACACAGTTGGAAATAGACAAATTAGAAAACCTACATTTCCACCTTGATGTACTTTACTACTACATGCACATGACATGCCCACATAGATTATATGCATGGGACATAACACACTGCCTCTTACGACATGTAATTTTCTGAATGCCTTTGTGAATGGTGAGATAACCCACCAGGATTTGGATGTGGAGACATGTATTGCTTCTACAAGCCTGGACAAGTGATAGTGTAGCAGACATATCAGCATGATGTTTCAGTCAGGTATGATGCCTGATGCTGGCATGGGTGTCACTACACTCACTGCAGCTGATTTGGCAACGATATCACATACATGGGCATTGTTAAGGGACACAGACCACATATAGGTTGCAAACATCTGGATATTCCATAGACATCTGTACAGAGGACTGGTATGGCCTGCACAATGCTTTAACATGCTGCATGTGAGGCAGATGCCGTTACCATGCTATATAAAGTAATGCCATTGGAACATGGTAAACAGGCATGGATGGTACACAAATAAAAATGGTATCAGCCAAACAGGATATGATCTTCACCCAAAGACACACACACACACACACACACACACACACACACACACACACACACACATACACAATCTAGTTATTTCTACTATAGTGTTATGCAGTTATCAGATGTGTCACAGAGCTTACATGATTTCACCTCGTTACAAGGTACTTCTAAGGTGAATGACATCAGCAGGCCTAGTAAAGTAGGGTGATGGGAAGTTTACAGGGTGGTACACAACTCAAATGGTATAACACACACAGTATATGTTTCTCACACAAACACACACAGACAGTTGCCAGTATTGAGATTAGAACCCCTACCTATATAGTTATTACTGCTATAGTGTTGCACAGTTATCAGATGCACCACAGAGCTTACATGACTTCACCTCTTCCCAAGGTATTTATAAGGTGAATGACATCAGCATGCCTAGTAAAATAGGGTGATGGGAAGTTTACAGGGTGGTACGCAACTCAAAATGGTATAACCCACACAATATATGATTCTCACACAAACACATACACACACACAAACAGTTGCCAGTATTGTGATGAGAACCCCTACCTATCTACTCAGACACTTTGAGTGACATTTTTCCTGTAAAAGACTTCAGTACTTAATATAGTGAGCTCATATCCAGGCATGTCTAAAGGTCAGTTCCCTCTGCTTTCTCCTGTCAACCTTGTGAACTTGGGCATCCTGAGGCAGTGTAGCAACTGCCTCATGTACACAGACAACCCACTCCTCTTACATCCCAACACTATGACTTATGAGAGATGCACATATATAGCCATATTGGAAGCCAAGCACTCTCCAGCTAAGACTGCATTAGCCAGTCAAGAGGAGAAGGATAACACCTGCACCACACCACATTCAACGCATAGCCCTCCAGAACATTCTCCACCACAACCCTCACATAGTAGCACAAAACACATACCTATTTTCATGGATCCTCTAAATAAAAACCTGCTCAAACAACACAGACCTCCAAAGCAGAAACGCAAACAACCACCACATCCCAGCACAAATCATGAGACACATAGCTCACATAAACAGTGTGCCACTCAACCAAAGCCCATAAGGCAAAACAACTTACCCAATGCACTAGTCATAGGTGACTTAATAGTAAGTCCAACTCACTAGGTTGAATAAGGAGAAAGTTATAGTCAGCTACCTGTTGGGTGCCAGGATCTGCCACATAACTCACATACTTAGGTCACTCCACAACAGGTACAAATATGATTCTGTCATTGTCCATGTTGGTGTGAATGACCTGAGACTTACCTCCCTGGACTACATGAAAAGAGACATAAAGGAGCTCTCTGATTTTGTAGCCCAGACAGGCATTACCCTAGCTCTAAGTATCATCCTACCATCACCCAGAATTATACCACAGTACCAGCAGAAAATGAGTGACATCAACAATTGGCCAATTTTTTGATGTCATTCTAAGGGGATCCAGTATCTGTATCCAGTATCTGTCTGCCTGGGATGACATGATCGACAGACCTCGATGCTTCACCAGAGATGGCCTGCACCTGTCACCCCAGGGACTCTGGATACTGGCCAAGGCTCTTGCCACCCCTATAGTGCCTTTTTTAGGCAATGTACTAAAGACAAAATTACTACCGTAACAGCTACAAGCAAATTAAATCTGAGGGTTATGCTACTCAATGCTAGAAGTCTAAATCTCAAAATGCACTCACTCAAAGCACTCCTTAAAATGGAGAACATGAACATCTGTGCAGTGACCGAGACCTGGTTCAAGGCTCCAGACAGCATCCCAGCACTACCAGGCTATAATTCATACCACACCTTTCGGCCCCTAAACCTGGACCGAAGCATTAAAGTCAGTGGTATCTCCATATTCATAAAGGATATGCACACCTCCAAATTAGTTGCCCAACATAAAGCATCATTGATACTTCAGGTACAACTAACAATGGGTAAAACTGCAATCCAGGCTGTAGCCTGCTATAGATCCCCCACCATGTCCCAAGACTCCCACTCCACATTCCTAAACACACTGGAAAATATTAGGGTACAACCCAATACCCTTATACAGGGAGACTTAACTACCTCTCCATTAACTGGGAAAATTACAAATGTACCAATACACTTGCTCAATGTTTTCTGGAATTCATTAATTCCAGTGCCCTGAACCAACTCATTCTTACCCCCACCAGGGGTAGAAACATCCTTAACCTGGTCATTACTAACATGGGTGATCATTGCTCTACACTAGTAATCAACTCCTCCCTGGTCAGATCAGACCACAAGCTAATCACCATGGATATCCACATCCTACCCTCACCCCCCCCCAAAGGAAACCACCATAAAAACTTCTCCAAAGCCAATTTTGGGCTTCTAAAAACAGAGGTGGCTAACTTCACAGCACCTATGCAAATGGAAAATAGGTGAATGACTGGTGAATCATACACAAATGCACTGTATAAGCACATACACAAGTCATGGAATGGGCCATACTAAACAGAACCAAGATACTCTCCTCCAAGAAAAGGAAGCAACTCTGGTGGTCGCCCACCATAAACAAACTCTACAACAGAAGGAAAAAACTGTTGCAGGAAAGGGCAAAGTCCCACGACTGGAAAAACTCCTTTGTTAGCCTCAGTAAAAAACTAAGATCCATCATCAAGTCCTCTAAAGCTAGCTAGGAAAACAAAATTGCTACAGATTCTAAAGACAACCACAAGGCATTTTATAGCTATGTCAAGAATCTACATGGCAATACTCATATCTGCACTGATTTACAGCACAATTGCAATAAATATACAGAATCAACTGATATTGCCAACATATTGGCTGACAGGTTCAGTGTAAATTTTACCCCCTTTTCACCTCCCTAAAGGGCCTATCATGATACCTGAGGAATGCCAAGTCCCTATTATCATGGCTACACAGGTAAAAACTGCACTGTCCAAAGCCAAGAATACAGCTTCCATGGGACCTGATAATATCTCTGGCTGTGTTCTACATGAATTACAAAGTGAACTGGCACCACACCTGAGTACCTTGTTCAATTACAGCCTCATTTCAGGCTTTGTTCCTACTGAATGCACACTGCTATGGTCATCCAACTCCACAAAGGGAGAGCGACTACAGACCCTGGGAACTACCGCCTCATTAGCCTGATGAGTCTGATATGTAAGGCTATGGAGTGCATCATTATGGACCTTATAAATAAGGATATAGGGAATCTCTAAACTCTGGACTGCACACAGTATGGGTTTGTGAAATGTAGATCATGCCTGCTCAACCTGATAGACTTCTTAGAGTCTATCACCAGAGCTGTGGATGAGGGCAAGGTAGTTCACACAGTCTACCTAGATCTTGCCAAGGCCTTCAACACCATCCCTCACTCAGGAATCATAGATAGATGCACTAAACTAGACATAAACCCCTATGTAATAAGATGGGTTGCCAACTGGCTCACTGATGGAACCCACATTGTGAAGGTAGCAGACTCCAAATCTGACTACCAACCCAGTTACAAGTGGTGTCCCACAGTGCTCAGTCCTAGGTCCTTCCCTGTTTGGTATCTACTTCTCTGAAGTACAAGCCAACACAAAGTGACTCTGGCTGACCATGTTCACAGATGATTGCAAACTGGGAGCCATTACTGATTCTCCAACTTATGTAGACATTCTACAAAAAGGCCTCACTGACACCAATGACTGGTGCCAGAACCATGGCCTTAAGCTCAATGGCAGAAAGTGCATTGTCATTCCCTTTGGGAAAAAATTGGTGCCCATGAACTACCACATAGACGGTAGTCCACAAAACACTGAAGGTGTGATAAGAGACCTGGGGACATAGGTTGACAGCAATCTCTCATTTGATAACCACATTGCCACTGTAGTCAGAAAGTCCCTCTATGTGGCACATCTCATTACAAAAGGTTTGTCATCCAGGAAGAAAGAGGTCATAATCCCTCTCTACTCATCCCTCATTAGACCTATTATAGAATACAATGCCCCATTTGGTATGTACCTCACTAGACAACTACAACAACTGGAAAGGCCACAAAAATACCTCACTAAACAGATCTCAGGCCTTAGACACATGCCCTATATAAACAAACTAGCAAAAACCATCACTAATTCAAAAGCCTAGAATGGACTCAGGCCAGTCCAAAATGTAAAAAACATGAAAAACAACAAATTTTATTAAGCCACTGTAAAAGCTTTTTTGCTTGTCTGAAGAAGTTAATTTGTTGTTTTTCATGTTTTTTTACGTTTTGGACTGGCCTGAGTCGAGTTCTTGGCTTTTGAATTAGCAGTGGTTTTTGCTAGTTTGTTTTTCTGGTCTTGAAAGTTTATTACATGCCCTATATAGACAGACTCAAGAAAACTCCAGCTATACTCTGTCTCTTATTGCTTACTTAGAGGTGATCTCTGCTTGACCTACAAAGCCATGTCTGACCCAGAGGCTGCTAGATATGCTACACCTAAAGAAATCCCAATCCCTTCATGCCACATACTCCAGTGACCTTAAACTCATTACCACAACAAACAGACCATACTGGAGGGACAGGTTCCTAACCCTGAGACTTCTCATACTCTGGAACAAACTTCCCATTCATGTCAAGCAGAGCACTTCACTGGCCCTCTTTAAGAGAAATCTTGATGAGTGGGTGGGCAATAGGAAGTTCACCCCAGGGATCACTTCAGTGACCTTGCTTGACAGGGGCACTGGGAACTAACTTTGGGTGGCATGATGCCAGGAAATTTTCTTGGGCTAGGCTTATGTAGGCTCCAGGGCCATTAGCCTAGTACACACCTATAAACTTATGAACCTATGAACTACAGTGTTATGCAGTTATCAGACGTGCCACGGAGATTACATGACTTCACTTCATCTGAAGGTACTTCTAAGGTGAATGACATCAAGCCTAGTAAAGTACAGTGATGGGAAGTTTACAGGGTGGTACACAACTCAAAATGGTATAACCCACACAGTAAATGATTCTCACACAAACACATACACACACAAACAGCTGCCAGTATTGAGATTAGAACCCCTTCCTATCTAGTTATTACTACTTTAGTGTTATACAGCTATCAGATGCATCATGGAGCTTACATGATTTCACCTAGTCCTAAGGTACTTCTAAGGTGAATTACATCAGCAGGGCTAGTAAAGTAAGTTGATGGGAAGAGTGGTACACAACTCAAAATGGTGCAACTCACACAGTAT
This sequence comes from Protopterus annectens, assembly GCF_019279795.1. Taxonomy (NCBI): domain Eukaryota; kingdom Metazoa; phylum Chordata; order Ceratodontiformes; family Protopteridae; genus Protopterus; species Protopterus annectens. Next base: position 678,406,693 of record NC_056739.1, on the reverse strand, counting down.
ATGATTACCACACAAATACTCACCAGTATTGAGATGAAACCCCCTGCTTATCTAGTTATTTGTACTATAGTGTCATGTAGTTATTGCACATGCTACAGAGCTTACTGGGCTGACTGCTGGCCAAAGGTGCTGAGAACTGCACAGCTGAGGTAAAGTGTTACAGGTGCCAAAAAGTCTGCCTTCAGTTTTTCCCTTAGATCTTGGTAGTTCTTTCTCTCCTGCACTTCAAATAGTCTAATAGCTTTGCAATTTAACAGTTTTTTTATCAATTATTCTAGCACACCTGAGAGTCATCAACAGTAGCCGTTCCTCACGGAATTAGATCCAGTATTTAGTAGTTATGATCACCCCTCCTGGCATGATTAAAGTGCAGTTCTCTGTGCTTTTTCCCATTAACCTGGTGCACTTGGGCATTCTGAGGCACTGTTGCAACTGCCTCATGTACACAGACAACCCTCTCCCTAAACTCTCAACACTCAGACCTGTGAGAGATCCCTCTATATCACCAATTAGAAGGATATGCATTCTCCATCAAAGACTGGACTAGCTAATCAAGAGGTGAAAAGCCAACACCTGCAACACACCACATGGAACATATACCCCTCCAGAACACCCACTATCACAGATCTGACATACAAACAATAACCACACAGCCACCTTCACAGAGGCACTCAATAGACATTTACCCAAACAGTGGAGACAACCAAGACAGAGACTCACTTGACCACAACAACACAGCACAAACTACAGGACACATATCTCACCTACACAGTGTGCCCCTCAACCTAAGCCCCAAAGGCTAACTACCTTGCCTGATACAGTAATAATGGGTGAGTCAACAGTGAGGCACACAGATGTCCCACTCACTAGGTTGAACATGGCAGAGGTAACAGTCAGCTGTCTATCAGGTGCCAGAATCCAACACATAACACACCCAGTCAGGTCACTCCACAACAACTACAAGTATCACTATGTCATCATCCATGTGTGTGTGAATGACCTGAGATGCACCTCCATGGACTATATGAAAATAGACATGGTAGAGCTCTCAGATTATGGGAGCCAGGCAGGTATGACAGTAGCCCTGAGAAGTATACTACTGTCACCCAGAATGATACCATAGTACAAACAACAAATGATTGACTTCAACAATTGGCTTAAGTGTCTGGTGTCACTCTCATGGGATCCAGCATCTGTTTGCTTGGGATGACATGATTGACAGACTGCAATGGCTTGCCAGAGATGGCCTGCATCTGTCACCCTGGGTTTCCAGCTACTGGCTAAGTGTCTTGCCATGCCTATTGTGCCTTTTTAGGTGGTGTTCCAAATGAAATTACCACTGTAACAGTTATACATATATGCAATCTGAGGGTCATGCTGCTCAACATTAGACATCTGCATCCCAAGATGCAGCTACTCAAAGCACTCCGCACAATGGAGAACATTGACATTTGTGCTGTAACAGAGACTTGGCTTACAGCAGTAGACAGCACCCCTGCACTACCAGCCTATAACTCATTTCACACCTGTCCAAAACATGGAACACAGGTCCAAAGGCAGTGGTGTCTCCATATTAATAACAAGTATGCACACATCCAGAGAAGTATCCCAGCATAATGCATCTGAGATATTTAAGATGCAACTGACATTGGATAATGGAGCAATCCAGGTCATAGCCTGCTATAGGTCCCCATCCATGTCTCTAGACTCTCTATCCACATTCCTTAACACCTTGGAATCTATCAAGGTTCAACCCAACACTCTCATAGTAGGAGAGGTCATCTACCCCTCCATCAACTGGGAAAGATACTCAAGCACCAATATACTGGCCCAATGCTTCCTGGAATTCATCAGTTCCAATGCCCTGGATCAGCTTATTCTAACACCCATAGAGGAAGCAACATCCTTGACCTGTATTGATTACTAACATATGGGACCGTTGCTTGACAACAGTAGTCAATTGCTACCTGGTCAGATCCAACATAGAGTAATCACCATGGAAATCCACATCTCACCCACATCCCTTTACAAAGGTAACCACCTTGAAAAGCTTTTCCAAAGCTGACTTTGGACTCATAAAAAGCAGAGGTGGCTAACTTCACAGCCTCCCGTGCCAATGGAAAATACCTGCATGACTGTCGAATCATGCACAGATGCACTGCACAAACATGTACATCAATGCATGGAACTAGCCATACCTAGCAGAACCATGACACTCTCCTCCAAACACTGGAGCCCAATCTGGTGGTCCTCTGCCATTAGTAACCTGTACAACAGAAGGAAGAAACTGTTGCAGAAAAAGGTGGAGTCCCAAGAATGGCAAAACTCCCTTATTAGCCTCAACAACAACTTGAAATCCCACAAGAAATCATCTAAAGCCACCCATGATGGCAGAATTGCAGCAGACACTGTCAACAATCACAAATCCTTTGATAGTTATATCAAGAACCTCCACGCCAATACCCAGAAGTGCTCTGAGTTACTGCATAAAGCTACCTCCTAAACTGAGCCAACAAATATTGCCAACATTCATGCCAACACATTAAATGCCAGCTTTACCCTCTCTCTCCCCCCAGGAGAACACTTAGAATGCCAGGAGAATGCTAGGCACCCAGGATTACTGTCATCCAGGTTCCACCTGCATTGTCCATGAGCAAGAATACAGCTCCCATGGGACCCCACATAATCCCTGGCTGTGTTCTACATGGACTAGAAAGATACCTGGCACCACATCTGTGTGCTCTGTTCAGTCACAGCCTCACCTCAAGTTTTGTCCCTCCCAAATGGCACACTGTACAGACCCTGGGAATTATCATTCCATTAGCCTGATGAGTCTAATATGTACAGCTATGGAGTGCATCATCAGGGACCTGATCGGCAAAAATATAGGTAATCTCCTAACTCTGGACCCCACACAGTTTAACTTTGTGAAAGGGAGATCATGCCTGCTCAACCTGGTTGACTTCTTTGAGTCAGTCACCAGGGCTGTGTATAACAGTAAGGCACTGCATACAGCCTACACTACTCTGGTCAAGGCTCTTGATACCATTTCTCAGTCAGGAATTATGGCTGAACCCACCAAACTAGGGATCTACCCCTATATCACTATGGGGTTGCAAACTGGCTCACAGATAGAACACACAGTGTGAAAGTAGCAAGCTCCAAGTCAGGCTGGCAGCCAGTCACAAGTGGAGTCCCACACAGATCAGTCCTGGATACTCTCCTGTTCAGCATCTACTTCTCGGGAGTCCAGGTCAACACAAAGGAACTCTGGCTGACCAAGTTCACAGACATCTTCAAGCTGAGAGCCACTCCACAAATGATGCAGACATCCTACAGAAAAGCCTCACTGAGACCACTGACTGGAGTGGAAACCATGGCCTGAAGTTCAACACCACAAAATGCACCATCAGCCCCTTTGGTAAAATCTCAGTTCCCACTAAGTACCACATTGATGGGAGCCCACTGAACACTGTAGGAGTTATTAAGGTTCTGGGGACACAGGTTGACAGCAACCTCTCCTTTAACCACCACATTGCCACTGTGGTCAGGAAATCCTTCTATGTGGCACATCTCATTACCAAGTGTTTTGTATCCAGGATGAAAGAGGTCATCGTCTCTGTGTACTCTTCCCTCATTAGACAAATCATCAAGTATAATGGCCCATTTGGCATGTACCTCACTAGACACCTGCAACAGCTAGAGGTCACAGAAGTACCTCACAATGATGATCCTAGGCATTAAACACATGTCCCACACAGACAGACTCAAATGACTCCAGCTATTCTCTGTTTCGCATCAGCTACTTAGAGACAATCTCTGCTTGACTTGCAAAGCCATGTCTGACTCAGCTTTTTCACAAATGTTACATCTAAAGACATCCCAATCTCTCTGCACCACACACTGCAGGGACTTTGACGTCATTACCACAATCAAAACAATAAGCTGGAGGGACAGGTTCCTCACCCAGATACTGCACATGCCCTGGTATAGACTTCTCATACATGTCAAGCAAAGCACATAGATGACCCTGTTGCAGAGAGATCTTGATGAGTGGATGGGTAATAGAAAGTTCACCCCAGGGATCAGTCCAGTGGTTCTACTTGATGGGGGCACTGGGAACTAATGTCGGGTGGCACAATGGCAGGGCACTTCTAAGGGGTAGGCTTGCAATGGCTCCAGGGCCATTAGCCTAGTACACACCTATGAACCTATAAGGGGAGTGACATCGGCATGACTGATAAAGTAGGCCCGTGGGTGGCTAACTTATCAAAATACTTCTTTCTACAAACATACACACTCACACACATATTTGCCAGATTTGAGAGGAGAACCCCTGCCTATTTGGTTATTTGTAGAACAGTATTACACAGTTATCACACATGCTACAGAGCTTACTGACCTGACAATTGGCCAAAGGTGCTGATAAGGGGAATGACATCAGCATGACTGATAAGTATGCCAGTGGGTGGGGAACTTATCAAAATAATTCTTCCTACAAACATACACACTTTCACATGCACTTATACACCCACACACACATTTCCCAGATCTGAGAGTAGAACCTCTGCTTATCTAGTTATTTGTACTATAGTGTTACGCAGTTATCATACACACTACAGGACATACTAAGCTGGAAACTAGCCAAAGGTGCTGTTAAAGGGAATGACAGCAGGAGTGATAAAATGGGGCACTGGGAAGTGTTGCAGGTGGGGATGGCCTAAAACTGTTTCATCTGCAAACAAACACACACACTCTCACTCTTACATGCACAACTATCTCACACACACACACACACACACACACACACACACACACACACAGTTCATAGTATTAAGATTTGAACCCCTACCTATCTATTTATTTGTACTATAGTGTTATGCAGTTATTGCACATGCTACAGAGCTTTTAGGTGTGATCAATGTCCAATGGAAGTTCTAAGGTAAATGAAAGCAGCAGATCATGTGAAGTAAGGCAATGTGAAGTGTACTGAGTAGGAAGAGTCTCATAATACTTGGACCTGTGGGGACACACACATACACACACACACACACACACACACACACACACACACACACACACACACACACACACACATGTGATGCAATATTATAAACTCAACCTCAGTATTGTTACACAATGGGGCTCACCTTTTATGCTGGCACTTGCAACTCTTTACAACTGGTATGCCACTGTCCACAGCAAGACATTGCTTCACTGTATGGCATTCAGTATATCTGTGTGTGACTCACTCTATCTGTGTCCCCCTGTGTCTCTCTGTGTATCACTGTCTGTATCTCATTTCCCCGCATCTATGTGTATATGTTTGACATATGTTATCTGTTGCCCATATATATGTGTGAGTATCTCACACAACAGATGCAGTTATACCACATATGGGGCACCTACAGTTAGCTGAGGGCAATCCTGTCTGATATGTGTGTGTGTGTGTGTGTGTGTGTGTGTGTGTGTGTGTGTGTGTGTGTGTGTGTGTGTGTGTGTGTGTGTGTGTGTGTGTGTGTGTGTGTGTGTGTGTGTGTGTGTGTGTGTGTGTGTGTGTGTGTGTGTGTGTGTGTGTGTGTGTGTGTGTGTGTGTGTGTGTGTGTGTGTGTGTGTGTGTGTGTGTGTGTGTGTGTGGAGACAGTTCAGGTGTACATAGCTGTCTGTATGCATGGACATATATACACAATACAGTCATATATAAGCACCCTGGAGAATATTATGGTCCAACCTTACACTCTCTTACTAGACGACCTCAACTACCTCTCCATAAACTGGGTAAACTACTCATGTACCAATACACTTGCCCAATGTTTCCTGGAGTTCATTAATTCCAATGCCCTGGACCAACTTGTTCTTACCCCCACTAGAGGTAGCAACATCCTTGACCTGGTCATTACTAACATGGGTGACTGTTGCTCTACACCAATAGTCAGCTCATCCCTGGTTAGATCTGACCACAAACTAATCCCCTTGGAAATCTGCATCCATCCCATCCTCCCAGCAAAGATAACCACCATGAAAAACTTCTCCAAAGCTAACTGGGATCCTAAAAACAGAGGTGGCTAACTTCATGGCACCCATGCAAATGGAGAATAGTTGCATGATGCCACAGTAGTCAGGAAATCCTTCTACATGGCACACCTCATCACAAAAGGGTTCTCATCCAGGAAAAAAGAGGTCATTGTTCCCCTCTACTTGACACTCATTAGACCCATTATAGAGTACAAGGCTCCTTTTGGAATGTACTTCACAAGACATCTGCAGCAGCTGGAAAGGCCACAGAAATACCTCACAAAGAGGATTACTGGCCTCAAACAGATGCCCTACACCGACTATCTCAAAAAACTCCAGGTTTACTTCATAGCATATTGCCTACTCCGAGGTGATCTCTGCCTAACATATAAAGCTATGTCAAACCGAGAGCTGATGGACATGCTACACCTAAAGAAATCCCAATCCCTCCGAGCTACATGCTCTAGAGACCTAAACCTTGTCACGACAATAAACAGGACTTGCTGGAAGGATAGATTCCTGTACCATAGACTTCCCATACTCTGGAACAAGCTACCCATCTATGTCAAGCAAAGTTCCTCATTTGCACTCTTCAAGAAAAATCTTGATGAGTGGATGGGAAATAGAAATACACCCTAGGGATCACTTCTGTGGCTCTGCTTGACAGGGGCACAGGAAAATAACTTTCTTGGGTGGTGTAAGCCAGGGAACCTTGTTGGCTAGGCTTACTTAGGCCCTTGAGCTGATAGCCTAGTACCTACCTATGAACCTATGAACCCAGGCAACGGAGCTCCAATGTGCTTACAGCAAGCATAACACACCCCGTTTTCATGTTAGTTGCTCCTGCTGCCTACATGATGGTGTTACAGCACCTACATGGTTAGGTGCAACATGACAAAAGAATTTTGTGATTCAGTATAAGTCCCCTCATTAATATACCCCACTGCCTTAATCCATAGTTACTGCACTACACAAGAGCCTTCCCCCTTAGCAACCACTGTTCCCTGTCATTGTTTTGATTCTGCTTGCGATTGAGTGTAATGGCAAAATACAGGTTTCCCTTAAAATGGACTTTTCACATTAATTTTTTGTATTTTCCCCACGATCCCATTTGCGCTGCACTTCCCTAAGCTTAAACGTCCGTGATCGGCCAAAAAATAATAAACTTTTATTTTTTAAAAAATTAAACACTTTAACATTCCAATGGCCATATATTTGACCACTGGCATGCCTACAGATTAGGGTACATGTGTTTATTGGAGCTGTCATGGCTCAGTTTTCATTTTTGCAGAAATGTATGTATTCGGCTAGTAGCCAAATACATTTCTGCATCTTACACTGTTCCTGCACAGGTACCTACCTGCTTCCTGGATCACTATTTCACCTCATTTGCAAGGTTTTCACCAGCAAATGAGGTAGTTAGCATCCCACACAGGTTTCCATGCAGGAACAGTGTTGGCTCGCTTGTGCACATTAAAACGGCGCATTCCTAGATCACTTGGTGGCCATATTCTGTGTAGGAGCAACTACACTGCTCCTGCACGGAGATTTTTCATTCATGAATCCCACGGTTTAAGATTTACAGATGTTCTTTATACTGATCACTGCTGCAGTAGCCTTAGCAATATGGTTATATACTGCCAAGGATATAACAGCTGGCCAGCTTCCAAATCTTCAAGGCACCTTCCATGCACCCAAACTTACAAGCATCTCAAGCTGAGCTGACTAAAAGACAAGTCTGGGTGTAAAGACCTTCAGAGCCTTACTAATGCCAAAGACTATTCTCCTCTGAGGCTTTTGAGGATGAATGGTTAGCTTCTGCTTTCCTTACTGGGGCAGATAAGTTCCCTTTGGGGGAAACCTTCCATTTTCTTACTTTTTACTGATGTTTTATTACTTTCTTATTTTAAAATTGGGAGAATTGTGTTTTTCTGGAGTGTCTCGAGACTGGAACATACTTTTTAATGGAGAACCCATTGTTTCTGTTAGTTTAAAAGTAGAATTATCTAACTAATAAGCTATTTTCTATGGAGAAATGTTGTTTATTTTAAGATTGAGGGGCTGCCATTGAGTTTGAAGTGCTGTTTACTGTCTTTTTTTATGTCAATAAATAAATAAATAAATACTTTTTGTGGACTGGTAGTTTCACTGCTTGTTTTCCCGAGAATAAAGGCACCATCTTTTGCTTGACCATGGTCAGTCCTTCTTCCAGCAGTGGAGGGCTCTCATTCCAGTGTTTTCAGTGTCCATCAAAAATACTATCCCACAAATTCTATAGCTTGCACGGCATGCAAGATCAGTGCAGGAGCTCCAGCAGGCAGTATGTCTGCCGTGCGATCCAGGAACAGCCTGCAGGGGGGTGCATGAGCGCTCCTGCACTAATCCTGCATGACTAAGCCTCTGTTTGCAAATCACCCCATTTGCAGGAAAAATCTATGCAAATAAGGTGATTTAACAATCCAGGAAGCTTGCAACAGGACATGCAGGACTAGTGCAATCTGTAGAAATGTACTCGGTTAGTATCCCAAGTACATATCTGCAAAATCCAAAACAGAGCTGTGACAGCTCCAAATAAAGGCTGCATATCACGTAGTACGCATGCCAATGGCCAAGTATAAGGTCAGTGGCATTGCAAACAGTGAAAAAAAATAAAATAATCAACTTTTTTTTTAGCCGATCTCGGCTGTTTAAGCATAGGACAGTGGCGCGCAAACGGGATCGGGGGAAAATAACAAAATAAGCCTAAATTACGCATTCTAACTAAAATCAGTATTCTGCCATGCAAGTCAATGGCAGGCAGAAGACAACATGGCCAGTAAGCAGTGATTGCTAAGGGTGGAGGCTCAGTGTGAGACATGTAACCATGCATTAGCAGACAATCCTATGCAAATGAGGGGAAGGGTAGTGGATTCCAGTTTTCCCCGGCATGTGAGTCAGGTCCTAACAGTGTAAGAGTAGGAATAGCTTGGTGCAAGCCTAGGAGTTAGGTGACATTATGTGGGGGTGTGCCAGGCATACTGTAAGTGGATTGGAGCCCTATGGCTCGGGTTTGCTCCTCGCTTAGCACAGCTAAGCTATGGGGTGTGTCTAAACCTGCATAGCACTCTTTACAATGCCTAAGCAGGTGTGCACACCATGCACTGGGTTTTAAAGACAGAAAAAAAAGTTGAACCAGGAAATAGCAGCAGAGTGCACATTTGTGCACTCTGTTTGAGTGGCGCACCCCTGGGCTTAAACAGGAAGGCAATGGGAAGGGAAAACAGCAGTAGGAAGGTAACCAAGGAGAAATAGCATAGCTGGCAGGTGAAATGTATCAGAATCAGCCAATTACACAGGCAGCAGACAAGCCCAGCCCAGAATACTACTATAAACTATGCAAACACCTTCCCCCCTGGTTTTTCTCACACTCTACACCACCTATGTAAACAAGCAGGGAACCTTTAACACTCACAAATGCAAAATTATAGGGGCTGTAATAGCTATCATACAATTTGTGGAAGAGGCTGATGGTGGTGAGGATGTGAATGCTGTCAACCAAGCCACAATGAGGAGGCAGAGAAGAGTGTACAGACCCAGGGTGACCTACCAGGGGCTACATGAGCTAGAGATAGTGGAGTGCTATAGGGTGGACAGAGACCTCCTACAGCAAATTGTTGAGCTGTGCCGGCCATGCCTGACACACAGAACTAACAGAGGTGAACTCATCCCAGTGGATACCAAGATATGTGTAGGCCTAAGAATACTAGCTACAGGTACCTTCCAAAGGCCAACTGGGGATATGATGGGGATCTCACAGGCATCAGCATCCAGGGTAATCCACCAGTTCCTGGATGCCATTTCAGCGCATGTCGGTGACCATGTATAATTCCCCAACACCCGTGAGGTGTTAGCCAGCAATATGCAACTTTTCCACCAAATAGCAGAATACCCTGAGGTAGTGGGTGCTATAGACTGCAGGCACATATGCATCAAAGCACCACTCGGTGTGCAGGGTAGAGTCTACATCAATCGCAAGGGCTTCCCCTCCATCAACTGCCAGGTTGTGTGCGATAATAATGAATGTGTGTGTCAGCTGCCCTGGAAGCTATCATAATTCCCACATCTGGCATCTGACGCAGCTATACCATAGTTTTGCCACTGGGGACATCTCTCACAGTCACCTAGTGGGGGATGCTGGATACGAACTGGAGCCATGGCTGATGACACTCATCAGAAATGCACACACACCTGAACAAGAGCTCCATAATGAGGCACATGCACAGACCAGAATTATAGTAGAGTGTGTGTTTGGGGTGCCCAAGTCACTGTTCCAGTGCCTGAACACATCCAGTGGAGCCTTGCAGTGCTCACCAGCTACATGTACCCAAATCGTCCTCGTATGTACCACGCTACACAATATGATCCTGCAGAAAAAGCTGCAGCAACATGGGGCAGGGCCACACAGCCCCCCACCATTGCCAAGGCCTACACAGGCACAGAGTGACTTGGAGGAGGAACAACCTAAGCCTGCCCCAGTAGGCATAAGGAGGTGTGCCCAGTATGCCCTGGCCTTGGCAAAGAGGCAACGCATAGCACATACACTGGCACAGGTGGTACCCAGGGAATGACAACTCTCTCTGACTCTCACATACAGTAAAAGGGATGCCAAACATTACACTACCTGTGCTCAACCATATGTAGGGAGTGTACTATGTGCATCAAACATAGGCAGCCCTGCAGCACCACTCTCAATACTGGGACACCCACAAGGTAAGTGACTCACACATGCCAGTCAGGGGGGTTCACATACCCAACAACAGTCACAGCCAGCAGGACAGGTGTAGACAAACACAAATAAATTCTGTGCTACGGCCACTGAATGATGCCTATGGGTAACCTCTCCACCAGGCCTACACGTCAAGCAGTGGGATGTCAGTTCTGAAGGGTAGGAAGTCTGAAACTAATATGTAGGCAAATAAAAGCTAAGATTTGTAGTACACTGGTATGCCTTTAGGCAGCATGATAGGTAAGACTACAGAATGAAATGATTTACCTGACATGCCAGTACAGTCATAGCAAATGTATACAAGTGTCAGGTGTACCCCCCATCCTACATAGAAATGTAGTAACAGTCAGGTGTGCTCCCCCAATCCTGTGTAGAAATGTAGAAATAGTCATGTGTGCTCCCCCATCCCATGTAGAAATGTAGTAACAGTCAATGCCATGTGATTGACGGATACCCTGCAGAAACAGTATGCTACCTCTAGGTGTACAGCACATAGGTCAGCACTTCATTACAGACTACCTGGACTTGATCCGCACATTCAATGCAGACAGGCATACTGGGCATGCTCACACACTTTGAGAAATAAAGGCAATGTCAGTCAACTACACACTGAAAGGTCATACTGTGCATGCTCACACACTTAAACACATGAAGGCCTTGTCTGCAAATACCAGTGGACCAGACATAACTGGCAGTCGCAGATGTTAGTGTAGACACTCCTCAGTATGCACCACACATGCTTTGCACACACAATGGACAGGAATACAGACACATATCTAAGGACAACACACTATAATAAGCCAAAGGTAGATGTACATAGATGTCTGAAAGAGGGTGACTGTGACAAGGAGCCATCCAGGCCTGTCCCACCCAGCACACAGCCAAAGGGCCATAACCACATGAGGTTCAGATGTCACTCACTGTAGATGCTAGCTACCAGTATCTGTCAGCAGTACAGACTATGTGGTGCACGTGCTAGCTGTGCAACATGACTGTACAAGGAAGGTGTCATCTAGCATCTGTATATACGTACCTGTGAAATATGACCCTGTGTGTGCCCGCATGTGGTGTGTCAACATCTAGATGAATGGTTTATAGCCCATGCACACACACACTGCCCTTCCCATAGCCCTACTATGACAAGCTTGCTGAGGTCATCCACTGTGAATACACCTTTGGGAGAACTGTAGCCCAGTAATCTCTGTGGTGCATCCCAAAACTGTGTCCTGCTGTAGTGTGATAAACTAGGTAGACAGCAGTTCTAATCCCAGACTTGGTGTGTGTCTGTGTAGAGAGCAATGCTTTTTAAGGTAGTCACACTCCCTACAATTGAAATGCACTACTTTGGTAAGGTTGCTGATGTTATCCACCTAGAAATACACCTCTGGGGAAGTTGCAACCCCATAATTTCCATAGAGTGTCCTGTAACTGTGTACTGCTGTAGTGTAATAAATTAGTTATGTAGGTGTTCTAATCCCAGACTTGGCAAGTATGCATGTGTGTCTATCTGTGGAGAGATCAATGCTTTTTAGGGTAGTCACACTCCCTACAATTCAAATGCTCAGCTTTGGCAAGGCTGCTGATGTCATTCACCTAGAAATACACCTCTGGGAAGATTGTAGCCTAGTAATCTCCATAGTGCATGCCATAACTGTGTACTGCTATAATGTGATATAGAACTCTGGTAGAGTTCAATTCCCACCCATGGCAGTTCTGGATGTTTTGTGTGTGTTTCCATATCTGTTTAGGGAGCAATGCATTTTAGGTTAGTCATACTCAGTACATTTCACATGCCCTACTTTTGCAATCCTGCTTGTGTCATTCATTGTGAAATACACCTTTGGGGAAAAAGTTCTCCAGTAATTACTGTTGTGCGTCCTATAACAACTCCATGCTGTAGTGTGATATAGACCTCTGTTAGGGGTTCTATACCTACACATGTCGGTTGTGGATGTTTTGTGTGTGTGTCAATGTCTGTGTAGGGAACAATGCATTTTAGCCTAGCCATACTCACTACAATTCGAATGTCCTACTTTGGCAATCCTCCTGATGTCATCCAATGTGATATACACCTTTGGGGAATGAGTACTCCAGTAATCTCCATGGCACGTATTATAACTGCATAGTGCTGTAGTGTAAAAAACAAGTTAGGTAGGGATTCTACTCCCCAACATAACAGGTGTGTGTTTGTAACTCGTATCCAGTGTGCGTGTGTCACACCGGGGCCCAATGTGTTGGATTTTGCAAATTTCTTATATGGAGGCACTAGGATATATCACAATGTCCACCATACAGGGATAACAGATGTGAAATAGCTGTGAGGCTGAGGTGCAAATCCATACCCATACATGTGACATCAAGCCCAGGCAATCACAGATAGCAACCCCAGTATTACTCAGAGCACACTCTCAACCCATGTCTCATACACACACAGACACACACACACACACACACACACACACACACACACACACACACACACACACACCTAGGCAACAGCCAATATGTGGGTAGTGCACTGCATATTGGCAACTGATAGTAACTATGGAGTGACTGCAGTGAGCTACAGAGGGCATGGCACCCTGTCCATCTGTCCATTAGGCACGTGCATGCAGACAGTGCAACTTCCCCATGTTCTCCACTGGACACCTGCAACACATGCGTTGCCATCACATGTGACCCAGAAAGGACATACCATGCCTGAAAACAAGCCCTGTATCTACAGATGCCACTGACACCAGGGAATGCTGTTAGCATGCTATCAATGTAGGTGCAGGGTAAACCTGCTATCCATTACTAGTTCCCGCCACAGGTGGTCAAGACTGGCACATCTGATGATAATCTGTCTACACAACATGGGCCAAACACCCCAGGTACAGTTCCACATGTCAATGTACATGCATGTGGGAGGTGTGCATATCCCAGACACCATCCATGTCATGAACTATGGAACACATACATGGCAAGCGATGCACAGCACTGGCCACACACAATAGTCACCCAGGTGACTGGATGTGAGACACAATACCCACCTGTGTGTGCAAATGCAAAAACTACAGCCCTGAGCCACAGTGCAGACCATTGTCATGTTGCCTGATGCCAAGGTATACCCATCATCTAGCCTTGTATAGCCGTCTGGCACAGTCGACCACTACATACCCGTGCAGAAATGCCCATGCGTGTCAGTACTTGCACCCTGTGTGTGTGTGTGTGTGTGTGTGTGTGTGTGTGTGTGTGTGTGTGTGTGTGTGTGTGTGTGTGTGTGTGTGTGTGTGTGTGTGTGTGTGTGTTGTATGATGCGTATGATCACATCCATGCTCACTACAACAACCATTGGCATACTGAAGCATGCTGTCTGATGTCAGACACCTCCCCATACCCTTTGCCCATATAACCTCCGTATGACCCATGTGGTGCATGTGATAACTGCACAGTAATGTGTTGTGGCAATCTCACTAGTGATGGGTTGTAATCCTGACCCTGTCAAGTGTGTCATTGTGTGTGTGTCCCTGTGAGAGTGTGGCTGTGCTGATGCTGGCACCTGTTCATGTGGACAGGCACGTGTACTTCACATACCGTATAGCTAACATATCCCTGTTGCACATGTCACTCACCATCACATATATGTTCTGTGGGCTCCACAGCAGGTAACCTATGTGGTGCATCCAATAAATGCATAGAACTGTGGTAGCACTACATAGTCGTCAGGGGTTTGATATCCTGTGCTGGTAGGTGTGTGACACTAACATGCTTAAATTTTACTCTTCCACCCCTCACTGACTTGTCTTTGCCTCTGCCTGTCTCTCTTACTCCCTCACTGGTGGATGTGGAGACCTACACCTGCTTTGCTTAGGCAGCAGTATATGTATTTTAGGTAATGCTCATGATCAGCTGATGGCCTCTGCATGAATTGCAGCCCTCCCTTAGGTGATTGCATGTAGAACAGCTGTGGTAACATTCCCATAGCCAACTGCATGGAACACACTCCAGTATCTAGGAACATCATGTTGGTGTTGGGCCTTTTCATTCACAGTGTGCAGGAACTCAATCTGTTGTTTGGCAAACAGCATCACAGATGGATTGGGGATTTACCTTTGACAATATACACTGTGGAAACAGGCTAACACACAGAAAGGAGATGTGCCTGACCCGAATACAGACTGTAAGTGCTGCTATACTGCATTCAAAGTAATGTTGGTTTAACAGAGTGTGTGCAGATATGGCTGCCAAACATGTATTTATACCTGTCATGTCAGTTCTATGTTTATGAGGACTCTCCATCTGTAGGGTCATCTGCAGACTGGGCAGTGTGTGGTGCCTTTGGTTTCATGTGTTACCCATAGACCATGTATCTGTGAACTGCAGAAGGTAGTGTGAGGATTGCAGTCTGTAAATGGTGAAAGCCGTGACAGTTACTGACTTCATATCCCTCTTAGGGCATATGTTGCGACAAACCCTGTTAAAACAGTAAATGCATGATGTTATCACAGCAACATGTCAATATTGGCCTTGTCTATGTGCTTCCAGCCACAACTCTGTCAACCTTTGTACATATGCCATGCATTAAGAGGTGCATATGTGCTGTACACCATGATTAGTGTCATTATATCTGATAACAAGCCAGTGAGATATCAGACTGCTACACATGTTATGTACAGAAGGGGTTATATTTGATGACATAGCCTGGACATTCTGTGGTTGTTTGTACAATACTGAGGTCTGTGTACTTATGGTGAATGTTGACAGTTTGTGTATTGTTAATATGTACCTTGGCCTGTGTACAGACTGTGATAGATGCCATTGTTCTAGGTCCCATCCTATCTGATGTTACATGCTGGTCCACTGTATGTTACTGTATAGGCTTACATGTTTGTAGGGCCATACACACACATGTCCCATACCACAGACAGGCATCAGGCCACACTGTGTAGTGGCCCAGTATATGTAGGGTTAGTGTGTGAGTGGCACATATGCTGATGGTGTTGGACAGATAGTCCATATACTGTAATATTATGCTAGCTTACCATATGTGGCTGTGGCTGTACATTGGTTGTGGTTATGCACTTTCACACAGGTGAATCTTACCCTGTGCTGTGACATGCCTGTAGAGCCTGCTATATTTGCTGGTACATGTGCATTCCCCCATAGGAGATGTAGGCCAGTGTTGAGCCAGTCTGCCTGTAGCATGCACAGTGCTTTGTTACATGCCTAGCAGCTTAGTGTACTTACCCAGTGAGATGTCATGTCCAGATACTTGCCAGATGTACTGCTGCCAGGCCTCTCTTAACAGTCATGTATGTCAGACAGAGTGGTGGGATGCTGTACAGATGTATGTCAATATCTAGTGTGTAGTATGTGGCCATGGCACATCTGTACCAGCAGTTATTATGTGTCAGAACAGACAGGGGTGTGTAAATGCATAACATATTGGGGTAAATGTATACCAGTCATTATGTGTTATACCCATCTACATGGCTGTTAACATCCATATTGTCAGGCTTGGTCCACATGTTCTGCACTAAGGGGTTTTTTGTATACCTCTGGACTGTACAGAGTGTGTCAGAATGTCCACATCTATTGGCCAATGTCTCTTCTGTAGTCCATAGGAGCATTAAGTGCTTGCATCGGTATTGTACTATGATGTCCTTAGGATGTCTGTCAGTAGCCAATGGCGCACATATGAAAAGCAGATGTGACCTCCCACACACACCGTGTCTGTGAAGACAATCCCTATTACAGTAGCAATAGTCTACTAATATACCTGCAATACATACCTGACATCCCCTTGCACTATGAAGTTGGGACTATAGGGGCTGAGGTAGGGCTGCACCCCATGTTCAGGACATATGGTGAATATATATGTACATATGATTATCCAGATATGTATACAGATAATTACACATGTACATATCGACATATATAGATGGGTGTGTATATGTACATAGATATGCAAATACACACCCAGATATATACATATACAGAGCATTATATGTCTACACATATACAGATAGTGATACATATGCACATATACGTATACCACGCTGCCATTCCTGCCAGCAGTCCACTGCTGTTGTATCCCCCACACATACAGTGAGGCTGGGACCATATATGTGTGGCCTTCACCTACACAATACATGTGTGCCCTATGCACTCCAGAGGCCAGTGTATGTAACAGTGGCATATAGTCCTGTATTATTGCATCTGGGGGGGATGCACCATACATAACCTAGGCTGTTACAAAATGTGGGGGTGTCAGGGGTGAGCTGTCTTAAGGTATCTGGATGTACAGTACCATACATTTCACCTATCTTGCCATTACTTACATAAAGTGGGTTACTGCAGGCCTACTGCCTCCTGCCATACAGACTGTTCTGTTTGCCAGTGTGCCTGTGATGGTGTCAGTTATGCCTTGTTATGTAACAGTTACATCCCATTTGGTCAACTGAAGTCTTTACCACCTAGTGATTGTGTACAGAGTGTAGATAGCGGCTGCTTGGTTACACACCTGCATCACTTACTGTTGATTGTGGGGTATCCTGTGGCCCAGTCTGTCTTCACTATTGTATGATTTGGAGGGCTTGGCCTGGACAGCAACAGTTGTGAACCTTTCCAGACTACTGTATTAGTATAACTGTTTCACAGTTGCATTACTCTGTTTATATGGATGTCAGTGTTTGAACAGCTATATGACATGGCATATAAAACTGTAATAGTACACAAATAAAGGTTTTCCATTTCTGCAAACCTGTATGTGGTGTTTTATCCTATGACCTCTCTGTGGGTATATGTTGCAGGCACCAAATGTCATTTGTATGGGTGGCTCATCCAGTGTCCAGTTGTTAGGGTATTAACTGTAGGCATAGTGGCAGTTCCATATTGTGTGCACCTACTACACAAGTATCTTACTGTACATATCTCTGTATGTGTATGTATAGTCCCATGTATATCTATATATATGTATATATATATATATATATATATATATATATATATATATATATGTGTGTGTGTGTGTGTGTGTGTGTGTGTATCTGTATCTGCATATATGTGTCCGTGTATATGTATCCTGGGGATGTTGATAGCTTCCACATTTTACATTTCCTATGGGTGCCAGACTGTATTGCATGGTATGTTACCAATACTAGCCTGACATCATACAGGTGGGATGTAGTACTGTTAAAATCTTGTGCCCATGTCATGTCAGGACCTGGTTATGGTATCTGCAACACTTGGTAGTGTATTGCAGGGTGGACGTGTTTGGCTGTGGGGGGGTGGGTATACCTATTCGTACAAGACTTATATTGTTTGGGGCCTCTCAATCCCATTAATGGTGCATGTGGACACATACGATTTAATCTCCCAATGATATCTACACATGTATGCCTATATATATACCTATATGGATATATATATCTGCTTACATATATATAACTATGTCTATATATACCTACATAGATATATATCTGCTTACATATATGTAACTTGCTGTGTATATGTAGACATATAGGTGTAGATATATATATATATATATATATATATATATATATATATATATATATATATGTGTGTGTGTGTGTGTGGATGCAGGCATTCGCATGAATATATGTTCATATATATTTATATATATATATATATATATATATATATATATATATATATATATATAAAAACAAAGAAATGAACTTAATGACAATAACAGCATTCAAAGAATAGTAAATCACACCAACAACTCTTGTAGTACTTTAGCACTTTTGTCTTATTTATTATCAAGACTTCTTCAGAAAGATATGTTTCATAACTATGAGCAACCATTTTCACTTCCTTTAAATACATTAGCTCTAGCAGGCCATTTAAATTAACAACAGTTCCTTTCCAATAGTAAAGTGTGAACAGGCAGGGTGCTGTGTTCATTTTCATTAACATTACAATCGCAATTACATAAGGTAAATTGGTCAGACAGTAATAGCCTTGTGGTGCCGTGTGCATACCAATAGGGATCCTTCCCTCAATATTGTTGGTGTTGTGGTTCCAGTTTCATTCATTACCCCCCAGGTCTGAACAACAAGGACAACAACAGAAACAGTAGGACACCGGATAGTGCAATCAATCAAGGAGGGGTTTATCAGACCCCACCAATGAACGACCAGTTTTCTAACAACAACACAAGTGCAACAATAATGATTTTTATCTTCAGCAGGACTCACAACCAGAACCAGGACTTATACCAGGTTCAGACCTGGGGGTAATGAACAAAACTGGAACCACAACACCAACAATATTGAGGGAAGGAGGGGGAACAACAATCGCAGGGGAAGAAGGAGAGGGAATGGGATACAGTAGTAGTATTACTGGGATGGATCACCCTGATCAATCTCCCCGTTCACTGATACCAGCACCTGATAGCACCAACTTGAGGTCTCCAGCGGGGGTAGGTGATATCTTTAACCTCATCACACGAGTTTTCTCAGAAAGCCATCATGAAGTACTGAAGAAAGGCTTTTCTTTCATTCCAGCACAGAAAGACAGCACGGCGGATGTTATCCTGGACCTCAAGTGCTACCTGAGAAAGTTGCAACTAAAATTAGATATACAGATATCCTGGGGGGTGAGCCCCATTCCCTGAGGCAGTTCCACTCAAAGGTGGTGCAGGACTAATGGACAGGAAGGTCCAGGGTTGGGCCCCAGACATGCTGGTGCTCGGAGCCACCACCAGCTGAGGTGGGACAGGTGGGTCTGCTGGGACCGGTCTTCCCAAGTGTGCTATAGTGTTTAGATTTCATCATCATATATGGATTAGTAATAGTCAACGTATTCCAGGGTTAGGTATACCAGCATGCATAGATATTGCCATTAACCCAGACACCAGATATGGAACAGTTGCATCGCAAACAAAACACCTGTATATATGGGACCACAGTGGTAATAAGAAAAGCATGCAGGTACATTGATGGTACCATGCCAACAATGTTGGAATAATTCAATATGGCACATGCATGTGAACTATTAAAATATTTATCAAACAATTGGACATTATCAGAGTTATTACATACCAGTTGGGGTGGGTATGTTGATTATTGTTGGAGATAAGTTGGAGGGGAGAGAAAGATGTCAATTAACAAGTAGTATATTCCTGTAGTAGACATTACTTTCCTAGTCAGTGCTGTTATCTGTACCTTACAAGTCTTACTACACTACCCTATAGCCTTATTTTGGTCAGTGATATGGCTGCCGTCATCATTACACATGAACTGGTTTTACCTGCAGTATACACCTCTTACCTGCAACTTTGAATTTCAGAATTTTAAATTGTCAGTCTCATATGTTAAAGTTTATTCTGATATATTGTAACAGTATGAGGAATGTTTTATCTACAGTTTCTTCTTGTGAAGAAAACTCAGCTTTAAATAACTTAGTTTCTTCTATTGCACAGGTCACTACTCATTGTTTGCAGTATGTTTATGATACTGTTAATACTTCCTTCAGGGTTATGACCCCTGGTATGATTTTTAAGGAGGTGGGCTTGGTTGCATTCTCTGAACCCCCCAGATGATGTTAAAAATGATATTTTAAATTCTCTTTTGGATAGAGATTTAGTGATTAGCCCCTCTGCTGCAGAAGCATAAACCCTTATGTCACAAGATGGATCGCAAACTGGCTCTCAGACAGATCCCATAAAGTAAGAGTAGCGGGATCTATGTCCGAATCCAGACCAGTAACGAGTGGTGTGCCTCAGGGCTCTGTCCTGGGGCCCCTCCTGTTTGGCATATACTTCTCAGAAGTACAGGCAAGCACGGAAGGGCTGGGGCTGACTAAGTTTGTGGACGACTGCAAACTGGATGCTATAATAGAGTCTCTGGCCGACATGGAGATCCTCCAGAAGGGCCTAAATGAGACTGATGCATGGTGTCAAAGCCATGGTCTCAAGCTAAATGCAAAAAAATGTGTAGTAATCCCCTTTGGAAAAAACAGAGTACCTGCAAACTACAACATAGGAGGTAATCCCCTGAAATCTGAAGAAGAAATAAGGGATCTAGGGACCCAAGTAGATAGTCAGCTTTCCTTTGATAACCATGTTGCCAAAGTGGTTAGAAAATCCTTCTATGTGACCCATCTGATCACAAAAGGGTTTGCATCATGATCTAAGTGTGTAATGTTGCCCCTCTACTCTTCCCTCATCAGACCCATTATTGAGTACAATGCACCAATTGGAATGTACCTGGCTAGACATCTCCAGCTGCTGGAGAGACCATAAAGGTACCTAACCAAGAGGATTACTGGCCTCAAACAGTTGCCCTATGCAGCATGATTGAAAAAGCTAAGACTGTTCTCTGTTGCATATCGCTTTCTCAGAGGCGATCTCTGTCTAACGTACAGAGCCATGTCCAACCCAGAATTCTTGAACATGCTCCATCTTAGCAAAACCAAATCTACTTGAGCTACATGCTCTAGGGATATAAACCTCAACACAACAATGAATAGAACATGCTGGAGGAATAGAGTCCCTTCGCAGAGACTTCCCTTACTATGGAACAGGGTCCCGATCTACATAAGACAGAGCCCCTCACTATCACTCTTCAAGAGGAATCTTGATGGGTGGATGGGTAACAGAAAGTTCACACCGGGGATCACACCAACAGCACTACTAGATATGGGCCAAGGGTACTAGCTGCTAGTACAAGGGTCTAGGGAACTACTAAAGGGGCGGTGAATACCGCACAACGTGGCTGGGCTAATATATGCCTTCGGCCAGATAGCCCAGTACCAACCTATGAACCTATGAATCTATAAGTGATCAAAAAGTGTGATGAAAGAGTCAAGCTGACCTAGGAAATCTCTAAGATTTTTCAGCTCTTCATTCCAAATTGTCCAATAGATTTTCTTTCTCCTCATACAGTTTCAGCAAAAAAAAACCCAGAATAAACTGTCTCAACAGAATTCAGGTAAATATACATTTAAAAACAAGTGGCAAGGAGAATCCAAAAAGAAGTCTCAAACCTCACAAAACCAGAGTGACTCCAACAAGTATGAATAACTGTTCAAGAGACCTCGTGACCCTCACCCACCTTGGCCCTATTTCCCCTTCCAGAAAGTCTGAATCTTCATTTTTCTATTTGGCAACAGATTGTTTCAGACAAATTGGTTCTGAAAATCATGCATCAGGGTTACAGATACCCGAAGGAGAAAATTCCTCCTTCCTAGGATGTCATTCCTCATTCTGCAGATCAGACTATTTTGTTTCCACTTGCTTTTCATCACATGCTGTACCAAGAAGTGATAGAACCAGTATTTCCTTCCCAGGTGGGGAAGGTGTTTCACTCAATATTCCAAGACTCCAATATCATACTTCAATTGCTTTTCCCTGTTAAAGTGGTGGTCCTTTTCATCACACTGTACTAGATTAGTAGCATAAGATTTCTAGTTATTAGGAAGATACTGCACTACACTGACATGGAATTGACTTAGTTTGGTTTTCCTGTTTTCTTTTTAGCAGCTGGCCTAGTCCAGTTTTTCTGACTCACAACCTTGTATTACTTTGTGTCTACCCCCCTCCCCCACCTTGAACCTGCAGAACTCCCTTCCACTCCTGCTTAATTACAGAAGTATCTTCCTTTTACTGTTCTGTCCTGACTAGCCCTATAGATAGGTTCTGCAGTCTCAAGGACTGGTGCAGCCCCGCTCCGTTCACCTCACTACACTCGACACACTCCACTCCCCTACCCTGCGTCCATTTCCCACCTGCTTCCACTAACTCTACATTTATTCTAACCCCAGATCACCTGACCACACCCTCCTGAAATCAAAGACCTCTCACACCCCATATCAAATTTCTACCTTAAAAAGGTACATAGTATCTACTTGCCATCCATTCACACTCACACCCATACTTGAACCCCAAAACCACTAAGACCCAACCACTACTCCCACATAAAATAACATTAATCCTAGGATTTCTCTTCCTAACCCTCACATACCTAAAAACATCACATCATTATATACAAACACATCACTAGAAAACACATCATTCCACAAAACACTTTCTCAAACAAATATACACTCACACATTTTCTTTCCTATTTCGTCTACATTATTTAAAGGCAGCTTAATCCTACACATCTATAAGTCTCACATAACACCATCATACACTAGAAAAACATCATTTAGATCCAACATAGACATAGTGCACACAATTAAACACATACTGTTTATCACTAAAAATCTAATTATACCTGGATACATACACCCAAACCCTGGACCACAAAACTCTCTACTCTCTGCTAGGCAAATCTCTGACCTATTGATTCTGAATGTCAACATCAGAAGTATCTCTAACAAACTTTACCTACACTCATTTATAGCTCACTACTCCCCTGACATACTAACCATTACCGAGACATGGCTAAAACCTAGTACCCAAAATGAAGAAATTCTCCCACAAGGATATAATATCCTAAGACTGGATAGAGTGGGCAAAAAGGGAGGTGAAGTTGCTATCCTCTACAAAATACAATCAACATCAAACCTCTACAAACCCCCATACCTAAATTTCCAAATGCCAAAACCTTAGGTTCAACCCTAAGCATAAATGACACAAAACTATCATCATTCTCTGCTGTTATATTTCCCCAGGTAATAACTCTCCCATCATTGAAAAAATGTTACAATGGGCCACAGATAATTTCCCCCAAGAAACCATCTTACTAGGTGACCTGAACACTGGTTGGTCAGCCTGCACCTCTAATAACCCCCCTAACCATATTAACCCAACTTATCTAAGAACCCACTAGAATCGACAAAAAAAAAAACAGTCTATTCTAGATTGGACACTAGTTAACTGCCCCAAACAAAACTATCAGACAGGATGCCTTCCTGATGGTCTTAGTGACCGTCTCCCCACCTTCCTCCTGTGGAAAAGTACCAACATAGCCAAACCCGTTATTTTTAGACAAGTCAGAGATGATTGTAAACTAGATATACAAGAACTAAACAGTATTCTAAAACATAGTAACTGGAAACCACTACAAACTCTAAATCTAGACCAAGCCGTTGACTACTTCAACAATATTCTCATCAATATCCTTGATAGATTTGCGCCAATTAGGAAAATAAGAGCCAAGTCAAAGTATGCACCATGGCTAACTAGGGAAACTAGAGCCCTTCTAAAGTCAAGGGATAAGGCTTGGAGAATTTGGAAGAAATACAATACTAGCCTATCCAAACAAAGTTACCTACATCTTTAAAATCAGGCCAAGAGACAAAACTAAACTCGATAGACAAACTTACTTCCTCAATATCCAAAACAAACATTCAAAAGATCCCCAAAAGTTTTGGCATGCCATTAACTCTCTCCTAATACCAGGCAAAACTACCATTCCCACTCCTAACTCCATGAATGACAAGTACATTGCCTCCAAATTCAATTACCACTTCACAGAATCCATCTTAACACTATCCTCCCAACAATCCAAAAACAGCCCTACATATAACCAAACCAAATGCCCTGACAACATCCCATCCATTATGCTCTCAACCATTCCCAGCTCAACAATTAAAAATCACCTCCTAAAACTGAAACCTGCCACCCTTGCTGCTAACAATCTACCAGCCAACTTCCTAAAAATAGCTGCTAAATCCTTACCCTACCCTATTTCTATTCCTATCAATCGCTCCATACAAGAAGCGTATGTCCCACAGCTATTCAAGGTATCATACATTATTCCACTACATATAGGTGGAAACTCTTACGAATAATCAAATTATCACCCCATTGCCATTCTATCCCCCTTATCTAAAATACTAAAGAAATGTATACTTTCTCAGGTAACACAATTCCTAAACTTATACCATCTCCTCTCCCCCATACAGCATGACTTCCGACAACACCACAGAACAACCACCACTCTGCTCTATTTCACCAATCTGATCAACCAACATAGAAATAATAATAACTTTGTATTGCAATATTTCTAGACCTCTCCAAAGCATTTGACATGGTTTCACATTCCTTACTACTAGACACCCTGATATCCCTATCCTTTGCCCCTTCTGCTATAGCCTGGTTTAAAATCTATCTGTCAAATAGGCAACAATCTGTCCATTGGCAAAGTGTACTATCCCCCTTACTCCCAACTACCATAGGTGTACCACAAGGCTTCATATTAGGCCCACTTCTTTTCTCCATATTTACCAATAATCTCCATACCACCACACAGCATGCTTCACTTATACAATATGCTGATGATTCAACTCTTATCTGTTCAGCTCCATCACTTCCCACCCTACAACAACTCAACCAGGAATCCTTTAGCTCTGTGGAAAGTCGGATCACTCAGATCCAACTTATCCTAAACCCTAATAAAAACAAATTACTACTTTTCACCCCCAACAAAACCATTTCCACCCCTCTATCCTTTACTATCTCCCCCACAAATGGCACTATTATCTCTCCCTCTGACCATACCAAACTCCTAGATGTTGAAATTGATAAAAAACCTACACTTCAATTTCCACATTTCACAAACTATCAAAAATGTCCATAAAAATGGGAACACTATATAGACACAGGAAATCTCTCTCGAAACAAGCAAGGATTATCCTAGCCCAAACTCACCTCTTGACTACCCTAATGTATGCTGCTCCAATTCTTACCCAGCTTGGAAAACTTGACCTTGCCAGACTCGAATCATGTTATAATAAAATCACCAAGTTTGCAAACAAATTCACCTTTAGAACCCACCATTGACAGGCTCTAAGGGAACTGCAATGGCTGGAACTTCCCCAGCTACTAACCTATCACCAATTAGTTATTGCCTACAATGTGGTAACATATCCAGAAAAAAAACCTGCACTAGGCCAACTTCTCACCAACTATAATACAAATTGTCCCTCCGATCTTCCGACAAACCCCTCCTCTGTATCTCTAGGGCAGGAAAAGCACTGTTCTCCCACTCCATAGCTAGAACCTGGAATAATCTCCCTCCTGCTGTGATTTCTGCCCCTACCTCTTCTCACTTTAAAAACTCACTTAGAACACATTTAAAGAATACATGGCTATGCTCGTGTATTACATACGTCCTCAAATTATTCCACTTATATACCTCACTTCCTAATATACCTACTGTAATATATATTACAGTCTAGGTCTTCTCCTAATGTTGATTGAATTTGTATACTTATTCTGTTATTAACCATGTTTAATTATTTTTTCCATATATATATATATATATATATATATATATATATATATATATATATATATATATATGTCTTGTTATGTCCTCTGCTGTATACTGTATTTTAACATATTGTTTGAAAATTCTCTGTATACTGTATTTTAACATATTGTGTAAAATTTTACTTACTGAGGAGCTTTTCTCCCTGGGCCTCCACTGAAAATGGCCCTGTGTCCAGTCGGACCATCCTGGTTAACAAATGTAAAATAAATAAAATAAATAAATAAATAAATAAATAAAATTGTAGGATGTTTCTAGTTCCAAAGAAAGAAAACTGTTGGAGACCAGGTCTAGATCTTTCTTTCCTAAATCTATTTATGGTATTGCCCAAATTCAGAATGATGTCACTTCGCAATCTGTTGCCTCTTCTTCCTCTTTCAAGTTTCCTAGTAACACTAGACTTAAAAGATGTTTATCATTACATTCCTATTCATCCAGACATCAGGTGTTTCTTAAGGTTTTTTGTGTCTGGATCACATTATCAGTCCTCTGTCTTGCCCTTTGGACTATCTACTGTACCAAGAGTATTCATAAATTGTCTAGCTCTAGTTATAGCTCATTGCAAGATACAGGGTATCCACATTTTTCCATATTTAGACAACCTGGTTACCTTTGCAGTGTCTTTTTCAAAATATCAGAAATCTCTTTCTTGGATGAGAGATCTCTTACACAAGCTTAGATTCCAAGAGAACATTCTAAAGTGTTTCTTGACTCACTCACACAGGATTGAGTTCCTGGGATGTCAACCAGACAACTCATTTCAAAGAGGTTTCCTTCCACAGGAAAAAAAAACGATCTTTATTTATATCTGTTTCTAAGGTTTTCCACTCAAACTTCAGTCACTGCAAGGGAATACCTTAGGATTTTGGGTCTCATGGCATCTATGATTCTCGTGATATCCTTGTCAAAACTCCACATGAGAAAGATCCAATAGTATCTGAAATTTCTTTGGTCCCAGCATCAACACCCTTTATCCTTTCAGATCCCAGTATTGTGGTTTGACAGAAGAGAAATCATATGTTGGGGACAACATATATCCTTAAATCAAATTCTCCCTTTCTCCCTTTCTCACTCCCTGCTCCAAAGAAGTCAATCACCACAGATGCTTTGGACTTCGATTGGGGAGCAGTTTCAGTAGGGATTAAAGTGCAGGGGGTGTGGGATGCAAGCACATAACTATCACGGAGATGCTTGCCCTGATCGAGGGATTCAGTTCTCTGAACCATCATTGGTCCACAGGACCTCTTCAAGTGATTGCAGACAATACCATGGTGATGTGGTACATCAACAAGTAATGGAAAAGTAGGTTGCACCCCCTTTGCAGACCGATCCATCTTAACATTGGATATAGATACACATCACAATTTCACTGTACATGCATCCTACATTCTGTCAGAGCAAAATTGTGTGGCAGACAAATTAAGCAGGACCAGAGCAGACTCTCATAAATGAAAACTAGATCTGGGGTCTTCCAAGATTTGATCTATCTATGGGGATATCCACAAACAGACGTCTTTGCCTCTTCTCTGAACAATCAACAGACAAAATTCTATTCCAAGACTCCAAGCAAGAAGCTCTGGAAAACAGATGTCTTTTCTTTGGGCAGGAATGTTCCCATATGCCTTTCCACTAATACCCAGGGTACTTCTGAAGATTCAGAAGGAGTCCCCCAAGACCATTGTGGTGACTCTCTTCTGGCCCAGGTAACCACGATTCTCCCTTCTTTTGGAAATGGCCAGGGACAATTGCCATATGCTTCCTTTCAGCAAGGGTGTTTGATACATCCCAACATCAATCATTTTCAATTGACTGCCTGGATGATAGGGTCTTAATTCCTTTTAGGCACCTGTTTTCTGAGGACATGCTGAAGGTACTAATGGAGACAAGAAAGCTTGCTACTAGGAAATCATATCTCAACAAAAAGAAAAGGTTTTCTAGTTGGTGCCAACAACATAACCAGCACACATTCAGGGCTAGTTGTTCCCCAGTTTTACAATATTTGTGTGACTTAATGGCCTAATGTAGTTAATATTTCTCTATCAAGGTTTATTTATCAGCCATTTCAGCATGCCTGCCCATTGATCCTCCGCTTTCAAGGTCATTGCTTGTCAAAATGTTCTTGAAAGGGGTTTTGCATAAGACGCCTCCAAGTACACTGGTGACCCCTGCTCAGGATCTTTATTTTGTGTTAGAGAAGCTAACACTTGATACATTTGAACCAGATTATCTAGCTGACCTAAGGTTCTAAACATGGAAAGCAGTTTCATTGATTGCTCTGACCTCTACAAGAAGGGCATCTGAGTTGCAAGCTCTTATGGTGAGTCAACCCTACTTCTTCTTCCACAAGGACAGGGTTTCTTTGAGAACTTCACTGTTCATTTCTTCTGAAAGTAAAAAGAAGGGACCACTGGTGTCAAAACAGACTATTTGCAAATGGTTGTCTAAGGCTATCACCTTCTGTTATGCTCACCAAGATAAATCTGTTCCAGGCAGGGCCATGGCCTACTCTACAAGGACCTTGGCTTTTTCTATGACTTTTTGGAAAGAGTTGGATTCTAGAAGTGTTATAGTAGCTGGTACTTGATTCTCTGTATGTACTTTTACAAAGCACTATAAGCTGGATTCCTTCTCTAGGTCTAAATCATGCTTTGATAAGACAATTATTCAGGAACTTCTGAACCTTTCTCCTTCCACCTCCCACATATAGTTAGCTATAGTAATCCACCATATAGCTTAGGCTACTGCAACAATGATCAATGTAAAAAAGACAGTACAGGTGTATAAGTAAATGTACTTTAGCATATGTTTCAATTATCACTGCTGCAGTAGCCACACCCTCCCTCAATCTTCGTCAGTTTTTGTGTGTTTTTTATGCCAGAGTGTGGATATTTATTTTTTGTTATTCCTAGCCTTGCCCTTTCAGTACTCAGCCTCCCTCCCACTGCTGGAAGGAAAGCTCTGAAAGACTTTGCACCTACATTTATATTTTAGTCAGTTTAGCCCAAACTACTTGAGAGTTTGGGCACATGGAAGGGGCCCTGACGCTTTGGAAGCTGCTTGGCTATTATATCCTATACAGGACATAACCCACATAGCTAAGGCTACTGCAGCAGTGATCATTCGAATATGTACTGCTATGGTAAGTTCAACTTAAACAACTATACTTTCTGTTCTAGCACTGTTACCGAGCATGACATCATGTTGGGGGAGGAGTTTTAAAGAAAAGTTTCAGAATGCCAGCAGAAGCTCTGTCTTGATGGTTTATGCTAGGAAATAAATAATAAATAAATAATTTCACCAAAGAAAACACATAAAACACTTATCACTATGGTAAGTAATACTGCTATAGCAACACATACAAAATAAAACCACGACATTTAAAAGTGTGACAAATCACTTTACGTAAAAGTTACACACCTCTATTCCTAATATCAGTTCAATGTACAATATACATCTATAAACCTACATATAAATAAATAGAGAACATGAATTTCAGATTGAGAGAAATGGGTGGTATTTTGAAAATAATTCTGCCTTACTCAAACTTGTAAACTTCCAAAGTGGATACTTTTTAAAATAATCTAGTCTTCTGCACCAGAGCAATATTGTGCATAAAATCCTCTGTATTGCTTCCACCAGGAAAACATTAGTGAAAATGTATATCAAGTGATATTATGTGCACATTTTATCAAGATAACTAATTTGTACTACAGTACAAATGGCTCAAGTGTAGAAACTGTAAACTTTTCAAAAGATCTAATCAGCATTAAACTGTGATTAATTGCTAGAATACCCTTTGCAATTACCAGTCATGGGGCAACCTAAGTTGCAATACAGTATACTACAAGTCTGTCTCTGAGTCTTAACAACACTTGATACATCTTCACATTAGTGTAAGATGTTTGCAAAATATTTTTTTTGCATTCCCTGATATTTCACACATATTGTAATTGTGTACTTCCAAAATGATGAAAAGGAAGTACAACCTTGTTTTTCCAACTATTCACTTTAGCAGACTACTTGTGCTGTAGTTAAAATATTATAGACAAGATGATGGTTGTTAAGGTAACAACCATTTCTTTGAGTGATGGTGCAAAAGACTGACCCCAGGATTCACCAACTTGCCTTGTAAGAAGAGTTATTCTTACACAGAGTGTCCCGTGTCCATATAGAACAGCAGCGTACCTTACATTTGCATGAAGGTGTGCTTCTGTATTCCTACAAGGACATGGGTCTGTGTATGAGCACAGAGGGAGTGTCCGAGGGCAGTGCTCTTACAATATATATATATATATATATATATATATATATATATATATATATATATATATATATATATATATATATATATATATATATATATATATATATATATATATATATATCTATACCCCCTGCACTCCAGAGTTGCCGTACAGCAATACAAAAACAGCAAAAGTGCCAGCAGACACCTGTTAGTGTCTGTGGATATACCTCTCAACTTCTTAGAGCAAAAAATCTGGACAAAGCCTAAAATAATGGGGAGACAAATAGGGACAGATTTTTTCTTACAAACTTAGAAAGTTGATAGAATAATAGGTTTTGCATTAGCATGAATTTTCTGAAGGATGTGGAATCTTAAACTCAAATGTTTGTCATTCTTTAAGCAAATATCTCAACATTCTGTGAAAATCTGTACAGTTGATAGGTATGTCCATGCAGCTTACCTCACAACTGTTTTTGAAATGTGTACAGATAGTTGACTCATATATTTTGGTGTGTTCCTTCTAAAATGTGTACCTCCCTGACTCCATGGGACAAAACATTAAGCTAATGCAAATCCTATTTATTCTATCAACTTTCAAAGTTTGTAAGAGCAATACACAGATAATGGTGCAGAAAGCAATGTTCAAACCCCTACAGTAAATAAAAATAAAATGCATATGTATTTTTTTTCTGTCTGCAATAAAGTTTAAGCGTAGCTGAATGGGAGTGCATGTCACGCAGCTATGCTCAGCCTAGCTTACACATCCCAATGAGCTAAATACAAATATATGGCCAAAACAGTGTAAAGTGATATAGTGTAGTGGTTACAGCTTTCACTTAACAAGCAGGCATTCATGGCATGGTTCAGGTCTCCATTCAGTCCATTCATTTTTATCTGTTAAAAAAGCATAAAAATATATTTTAGTAGTGTAGTGAATAATATATATATATATATATATATATATATATATATATATATATATATATATATATATATATATATATATATATGTTAACCAGGGTAGTGTAGCAGGTCCAAATGTGAGATGTCAGTGTAGTACAGATGTGAAACCCCCATAGAGACACAAATGTCCCATACAGCATAGACACAAAAGAATGTATTGTAATGAAAGCACATAGGGCGATGTTATCTAAGGTAGGCATACATATCATAATATGTCATTTATGAGGAATCACATCCACAGTGCTGATAGTCTGTTAAAGGAAAGCTGAACAATGCTAACTTGTGCTCAGCTATGCTTAGCCAGTATAAGCATTGCTTAAATGTAAATTCTAAGCAGGAATTAATGCAGCTAAGCAGATTTGCACACTGGTAAGCAGTGCTTAGCATCTACCCCTCTAAGCAATGCTTATACCAGCTAAGTGGGTTTGCCTGGTGCTTAGCTTAGCTTAGTATATTCAAAACCACCTGGTGGCATAGTGGTAATTTGCTGTGGTTATGGTGTACAGGGTCCTGGGTTCAAGACTTGGTAAGGTTGATTATTATCACAGCAAAGGGTGGGAAATCGGCCATATATAAAGCTCACAGGTGGGAATACAGCTCATAACCGGTTGTAGCTTTACAGTGCAGACACTGTGGTTGGAGAGGCTGTGTGCTTTTGGGAGCAGCGCTAGAGCATACAGGAGTCCAGGGTCATGGTAGGACTCCTCGTAAAAAAAATGATATGAGACTGCTGCAGAAACAGTACAAGGGCTCCCAATACAAAGCAGAGGCCTGAGAAAGTTTTGCCCACAATCTCACCAGTGCCACTGGCATCCATCAGACTGGTGAGCAGGTCTGGCACCACTTTGCTTACTTGAGGAAGAGGGAGCTCTTGGACCAGTGGGTCCAAGATGCATGGCAGAGGAATATCCCAGGCGTGTGTAAGTATTAATATCAATAACTGGTTACCAAAGTTCAGCCTGTTTATGTGATGGGTAGGTATGCATAAATGTTTCTCTATCTTCTTTACAGCTCCAACTAAGCAGGATGTGAACCAGAAAGCCCATGCAAGCAGGCTGCTAAGGCTGCATTGCGAGGCTGGTGAGTAACAATCTAGCTTGTAGTATTCATACCAAATAAATATAAAGGAGTAGAATGTCACCTTGCAGTATTAAAAATGGGTATGGTTTGTACTGAATAAACCAGACAATATTACAGTAATAGTCTCATATAGGTTATATGTAAATAAAACTGTAACTGCCTGTCAATAAAATTTGAAACCCTGGACTGGTTGTGTTTACTTTGGTATTGTATGAATTGAAACGTGTATAGGTTACGCACAGCAGCTATAGCTTTGAAAGCATTAAACAATCACGTCTCATTTGACAAAGTTAGTGCCTCTGTGACACAAGATTAACTGATATGAAATGTTTCATGCACAAAGATCTAATATCTGAATAGTAATGTTGTGTTAACCACTGTTTTCCACACTGTGCTATGTCAAAAGGTATGTATAGGAAAGTATGTATAAGAATGTCATAATTACAAGATCAGATTGTACAACCAAGAGAAAAATAGACAGAAAACATTCAAGGAAGAGACAGCAGTTTCTGAATAGCTTGTTCTGATGAAACACAAAAACCTTTGTGTATTTTCTGCACAAACTGGCATGGTTTGAATCTCGGAAGTGGTAGTAAGCTGTATGCATAATTTCACCTAGGATTTTGTGAGTATGTGTAGAAACAGTCAGGTAGTGTTAACAGAAATTTCCTCCACAGGTCTGCCAGGTAAGAAAAGGTATAAAGTAGCTATAAGAAAGCTGTAGTTATACTATGTCCAACACCCATGGTCCAATTACAAGGCTGCAAATCACAGCAAGATAAGTACATACACTAAGTAGTCTCCCCCAAGAAATGTTCAAGTGTCATGCTGTCACAGCTACTAGTCCCTGCTGGCAGCAACCGGGGTGACCGATAGAAATCAAGGCAGAATATGGCAGTAACACACACACACACACACACACACACACACACACACACACACACACACTATGAGTGCACATATGTAACCCTGACTATGTGAATATGGGTCGAAACAGTCAGGTAGTGTTAACAGAAATCTACTCCACAGGTCTACCAGGTAAGAAAAGGTATAAAGTAGCTATAAGAAGGCTGTAATTATACACTGTGTGCAAACATACTACTGCCCAACCCAAGGCCATAGGTTGCTGTAATAATACCTGTAGAGTAATGATTAGAGCAATGATCATTAAAGCTGTGATCACTGCAAGAATCTATATCTTTAATTGACATCTCCCTCTCTCTCCCCCACCTTATCTTCACCAATAATCTAAACATATAAATGAATGGGTATGTTGTTCACCAAACCCACCATTGGGACATGTGTCCTGTTGTTCTACAAATAATGAAATGTTTTCCAATTAATGTTCCCTGTTCAAATACTATAATTGGTGGCCTGTTGCTATCAATGTAACCTGCATGCTGGTATAATGTCCACTGTGGTTCCATATATGCATGTGCTCTGTTTGCTATGTGAGTGTTCAAAATCTGTTGTTTTGGGTTAATGGGAATACTCATACATGCTGTTATAACTAATCCTGGAATGTGTTTTTCATGACTAACCAACATATGTTCTAAAACTGCAACACCATAGCACATCTGGGAAGGCTGATCCAAGTGGATCCTCCTCTCCTGTCTCATCTGACAGTGGCACCAGGCCCAGCACATCTGGGACCCACCCCAGGACCTCCTCGTCTGCTGGTCCTGCACCACCTTCGGGTGGAACCACCTCAGGGGATGGGGCTCGTCCCCCCTGGGTGCGGGCATAGACAGCATCCTGTCACCCGAAGCCAGGTCCAGGGTCTGGTGTATAAAGAGCTCCACAAAGAATTGGGAGATCTGCTACACCAGCTTAAGGGCCACATGGCACATTTATATGGTCAGCCAACCCCTCCTGCTTAACCCCAAGCACAGTCACCTTTGGGGCATTGAAGGTGCAGTGGTGACTGCCCACTGTATCCATTTGGGGGCTCGTGGGCTTTTGATTACCAAACACCCCTCCCTGTCCAAGGTGTTTACCCCCCACATGTGTCATATACTGCCCATGTATGCTGTCTTGTCTGTCTTGTGTGTCTTCCTATCAACCTACCTACCCAAATATACCTACTATCCTACCCCAACATCCCACTCTCACTTTAAAAAAAGGGCAATCTGTTCACAAAAAAAATGTTGCCCCATACATAGCTGTCCATTTCACACACGTGTCCACTGGACACATGTAATCTGTTCTAGCTGGCTTCACAACACATTATTGTTGTCCTCACCCCTCTCAGGGGTTTGAGTGTACAAATTTACCTTCAAATTCAGTATATATGCACAGCTTTTGCTGTAGAAGAAATGGACAGCTATGGACCTTCCCTACACCCATCCAGCACATCCCTAGCTATCTTTCATATTGTTTTGCCCCCTTTTTCACCACTTTCCTATCACTCCTTTTTTCTTTTCCTTTAAAGAAATTAACATGGGACTAAGCGGGAGTAAGCAGTAGTAAGTGGGAGTCAGCCTGTTTGCCTGGTGCTAAGCGATGCCTACACAGATTAAGCACTTTTAAGGCTGTCTATAGGTATAATTAACTGGAAGTTAGCATTGCTTACCTCTGTGCAAACCTGTGCAAACCCACTGACAACTGGTTAAAACTGCCTTAATCACTCTGTATCCAATAACCCTTGTCCTTCCCAGCAACAAAATAATGTGCCATTGCAAGTCTTGAACCTAGGAACCTGCATACCATAGCCACAGCAATTTACTATTAAGCCATCTGAGCTACTGCTATCTCTGATGTGCTTTCAAACATATCATTCAATAGAGTCATTCAACAGTAGGGAAAAGGTTTGTTAAAATTAGTCAGGTTTTGTACATATTTATTTATTTATTTATTTATTTCAGTTTGGTGACCGGGGAGGTCCACTGGGCTAAAGAGCCCATTTTCAGTGGAGGCCCAGGGAGAAACACTCCATAGTACAATGTTACACAACATAATGATCATACAAGTAAGAAGTACAAATAAAATACAAAGATAAAATTGATTTACATACAAAGGGTTGAATTTCCAAACAGTAGGTAGAATGCATTCAAGTAGGTAGTCCTTCAATTAAGAAACTCAGAAGTTAGAGAAAAGTGTCCTGGAGGATGATAGGCAATAAACATAAGGTTGGGAGTAGTTATTAGTTACATTAACAATGTATGACGAAGAGAGAAATTTGGAAGGTATGAAGGTTAGCCAGGAGAGAAGGAAGAGGAAAGCAATGCTATATAAATGTATATGTGCATGGAGATGCATACATATGTATACGGATACATTAATACATAATATATGTAGAGATATGCATAATATATATATATATATATATATATATATATATATATATATATATATATATATATATATATACATATATATATGTGTGTGTGTGTATATATATATATATATATATATATATATATATATATATATATATATATATATATGTCGTGCAGTCAGACATCAGAGCCATACTCTGAACCTCTTACTGCAACAAATTTGCCCAAAGGCTATCAAAATGGGGGTCAATGGGCCCAAATTAGGGACCTCTTTTAAATATTGCCCTTTTTCCATACAACCCAGCAGCAACTGTTCTGCTTTGCAACAAAATGATACATTCTGCCAAGTCTTGAACCCAGGACCCTGGAAATTACAATCAAAGCAATGTACCATTATACCATCTGAGCTCTCTAATATTATGATGATTTTCCAAACATATCAGTATAGTCATTCAACAGTAGGGAAAGGAGTCTGTAGCATCAGTCAGGTTTTCTATATATACAGGTATATATGTATGGAGATGCATATATGTGGACAAATCTATACATAATATATGTATATAGAGAGAGAGATACACATCTAAATTTCTATCTACATATATGCATACACACAGACACACACACACACACACATATATATATATATATATATATATATATATATATATATATATATATATATATGTGTGTGTGTGTGTGTGTGTATATATATATATATATATATATATATATATATATATATATATATATATATGTGTGTGTGTGTGTGTGTGTGTGTGTGTGTGTATACATAAATATACATAAATATATAATAGCTATAAACACATGCAATCTGAGGGTCATGCTGCTGCACCCTAGAAGTCTAAATCTGAAAATGCACTCACTGGAAGTATTCCTTAAAATGGGGAACAATTACATCTGTGCTGTAATGGAGACCTGGTTAAAGGCAACAGGAAGCACCCCTGCACTACCAGCCTTTAACTCATTCCACACCTTTTGGCAGCAGAATTTGGACTGAAGCTCCAAAGGTGGTGGTATTTCCATATTCATAAAGGAGGCACACACCTCCAGAGTGGTAGACCAACATTATGCATCACAGAACCAGATAAGACAGTGGTTCAGGTTGTAGCCTGCTATAGGTCCCCAAATATGTCCCAAGACCCATGTTCCATGTTCTTAACACCCTGGAGAATATTAGTGTCCAACCTAACACTCTCATACTGGTTGACTTCAACTACCCAATCATTAACTGGGAAAGCTTCTCATGTACTGATGCACTTGCCCATCACAATTACCTGGTCCTTACTAACATGGGTGACTGTTGCTGTACACCAATGGTCAACTCCTCCCTTGTTAGATCTGACCACAAAGTAATCACCTTTGGAAATCCACAGCCCTCCCACCCCCCTGCACAGGTAACCACCATGAAAAGCCTTTCCAAAGCTAACTTTGGCCTGCTAAGAATAGAGGTGGCTAACCTCATGGCAGCCATGCAAATGAAGACTTGTTACATGACTGCTGAATCAAACAACAATGCACTATGAACATGTACACAAATGCATAGATACTGCCATACCCAATACAACCAAGACCCTCTCCTCCAAAAAAAGGAAGCCAATCTGGTGGTCCCTGGCCATAAAGAAACTGCACAACAGAAGGAGGAAACTGATATGGAATAAGGTGAAGTCCTAATACTGGAAAAAAAACCTTATCAGTCTCAATTAAAAGTTGAGCTCCCTCATCAAATACTACAAAACTAACTGTGAAAACAGATTTGGAGCACATAGTAAAGACAACCACAAGGCCTCATACAGTTATGTAAAGAATCTCCATGGCAATAACGGGATTTGCTCTGAGCTAATGGACAATGGTACCTCCTAGACTGAGCCAACACATATTGCCAATATACTGGCTGACATATTGAGTGCAAACTTTACCCCTCTCCCCCCCAAAGGACTAATCACAATACCAGTATACTGCCAGGTACCCAGTATTACTGCTGCACAGGTTAAAACAGCACTGTCCAAGGCCAAGAATATAGCTTCTATAGGACCTGACAATATCCCTGGCTGTGTTCTGCATGAACTACACAGTGACCTGGCACCTCACCTGTGTGCTCTGTTCAATCACAAGCTTTGGCCCTACTGAATTGTGCAGTGCTACAGTCAGCACTCTCCACAAAGAAGGAGCGACTACAGACCCTGAGAACTACCACCCCAATAGCCTGACAAGTCTGTTATGCAAAGCTATGGAATGCATCATCATGCACCTAATAAAGAGGGATATCGGAATCTACAGACTCAGGATGCCACACAGTCCTCATTTTCTGACAACAATCATATCATCACAGTGATTTACCAGAGAAATGAGAATAATCTGTAAAACAGACCAGAAATATGAGCAATAAACCTGGACATCCTGAAATAATCCAGCCAGTTGAGAGGTATGGTCAGAACCCCTTACTGCAATGAATCTGGAACAAGGCTGACAAAGTGGTGGGTGGAAGCCATGAAAATGGGGATGTATCTGAAGTACTGGTGTAGATAAGCTAACAAAGTTGCTGTAGTAACACCCTCCTGTGTGCTCTAACATATACTTAGTGAAATAGCACAAGTTATTAAAATAGGAAAACTGCTATGGGTAATTACACATGTATTTGCAAATATATCAGGCACTAGATGGATGTAACAGCACTGACAAACAGACAGTGTGAAAATGCATACCCACAACCAATATCAACACAGTCACAGTCACATACCAGTAAGTCAAGTGAACAGTAGAGTATACAGACTGTGTGATCAAATACATCATTGTTTGCTACTGACACACTAGCTCTACATATACAGTCCCAATTCTCAGTGTAGTCTGAATCCTGACCTTGGTACAGGACATGTCTCAGTCTGCCCCTACAAACACATACAGCCAGTAGATCAGCAGAAACTGGAGCAGCATGGACAGTCAGATAAAAATGGTGCCATAACACTTACATCCACCCCCTCCATACACAGCCCAAATAACATGTACATATGACATGTGTACACAATTCTTACAGTCTGTTAACCAATGGCCAGTCATACACAGGCCTCTCACATGTACAGTTCACCTCAGAATTTACAGGCTCAGGACTATGGCCTCTTCCCTGACACGTCTGTGGGTCTACTACATCACTAGGATGGTAGCAGGAATGAAGGCAAGAAATACTGATACTAAACACATCTGAGCCTCAATGACATCTGGACAAAGCCTGACATCATTTGGGGACAGGGTTACAAGCACAGGGGCAGATTGGCCATATTGCTGTCATACATTGAAACAGTTGCAGATGTTACTGGGTTTGTTGTAACATATCCTTTATGAGGAGTATGAAGTCAGTTATACCAATAGATGTGAGTATTTACTGACTGCATTCCCCAGAGTCCATGACTGATCTACCAAGGACACCAACTGTCTGGGGAACAGACAAAACATAACAGGCAAACATGTGGCCAGTCTGGGGACAGTGTGCCAGTGGAGAGGTATGTCAGAGACATATCACTGTCAGTCGTGAAGTCACTCACTAAATGCATGTCCACACAAACCCTGTCAATCTATCAATCCACCATGTGTATAACAGCACTGATGACACAGAATCTGTTCACTATTCTGGGGATATGTCCCCCATGTTGGTGGACTGTCTCCAAATGTCCTGTCCTGTAATGTATTGCCACCTACTCTATGTGAATCTGTAGCCCACCACCTCTGTAATGTCTCTCACATAGGCAAGGAAAAGGGGAAGGCCCGCATTAAGGAATGTCCCATATGTTGAAACTAGCAGCAGTGTCCAGGCCCACAGCACAATACTATGTGGGCACCTACATAGTTGTATGGCCTTAGCAATACCTGACATCTGAACATCTGTACAGAGGACAGACAAAAAGTAGATAGCCAACAGATTATGTATTAGGATGAATGTTTTGAAGGATAGAAGTCTGAAACTGAAAAGTATGCCATTACTGCATGACAGCAGTCCTCAATGACATGTCCAAAAACATAGTAGTCTACAGTTAATATCATAATATCATATTAATATCCAATACGAGATACATAAAACATGTCTCAAATTAAAATGCTGTTTGCTGTTAAACGAGCTGTTGTGTTTAAACAGGCAAAAAAAAAAAAACAAAAAAAAAAGAAAAAAAAAAAAAAAAAAAAATCTTTCTTTATATATATATATATAGTTAAGCGAAGGCGGCGTGGGTCACAGCCACGCTTCATCTATACATAAAAACATACAGCTCAAACACCAAGAACAAGATGGTTAGTACTCAGAGTCCCAGCTTTGCATGCAGGGGTGTACGATTCAAGTACTACAATCTGCAATCTACTTTTACTTGGAAAAGCACTGTTAAAAGTACTAACTTAATAATACAATATGGGTTAAACTATTTTTGTCAACTAGTGCACTTAGGTGTAACATGCAAGTGTGGCTGCATATAACATGGGAAACTACCCATGTATAAAACAAATTAAAAAAAAAACATTGTGGTACTACCCATGTATACCCAAGTGTCCCATAGGGTATAGTCACACCCCTTGCTACTGTAACGACAGCACATAGAAGCATGTTATGTACAGGAAAATAAATACACTTATTAAAGATGTCATAACCCTGCTATTTTATCAGATTGGAATGTGATAAATGGTTACCAGGGCTGAGCTATGCTTAGGAGGTTTAAGCATTGCTTAAATGTAAATGCTAAGCAGATTTGCACACTGGTAAATGAAGCCTACATGGTGTAAGCGTCTATTCATTTAACCGTATGTTAGCACCACTTACCATCATGCAAACTCATGCAAACACACTTAAAGCTGCTCAAAACTGCCCTAATCACTCTGTATCCAGCAGTCCGTGTTCTGCCTAGCAGCAAAATAAACAGCCTTTACAGGTTTTGAACCCATGACCCAGCATACCACAGTGACAGTAATTTACCAGTAATCCATCTGAGATGCATGGTTTTAGGATGTTCTCTCAAACATACCATACTTTACAGACAGTTTTCCCTAGGGAAGAGACACTGTTCAAAGCTGGTGTTAGGGTTGGGAAGGTGGCCTAATGGTTAAGATGTTTGCCTTACAAACACAAACACAGGGGGGTTTGTCTCCACAGGGATAATTGGCTAGGTTTACAATGGCTTGTAAGGGCAGTTAGCCTAGTGCGAACCTATAAGCTTGAATTAAGAAATATTGGTATCTACATATCTGAAAAAAACATATACATAGATACACGGTTAAATACAAAAGGACCTATGACACTCACATCTGTCCCCACCCCACAGTCCATATACATAAGTGAACGGTACACTGCTACAAAATCATGATAGGCCATACACAATGGCCAGACATACAACAACCTCTTAGCAAAACAACTAAAATGAATGAACATAGCAAAGAGAAATACAACCGGTCAGTAATTCACACAAGTTTATTATACTCTGACGTCTTGGCCAAAGTCTTCAAGGAGTACAACATTACAAGAAATACTAGCCTTAAATACAAGAAGCAATCAACACTTAATTACATAATTATATACATAGCTTCCAATTACACTCTTCATGTAACCCCCTAGGGGATAAAGTATCACATTTAATAATAATACATTGATTGTGTACAAAACAATTGTTATTTTATGAATGTTCATCGAATTGAGAAACAGAGTTTTTCCAAAACAGTACCTTGTAACCCACTACTGTCCCCATGGTGAGATTTATTCAAATGTACAGCAATAGAACTGTCTTCTTTCTTATCAGTAATATGTCTCATATGTGCTAACAGCCTAGTTTTAAAACATGTGTTACTCTTTCCCACATAAAATATGTTACAAGGACATTCTCTATACACCAACCTCTTGAATGTACAGACTTTAACATGTTTTCCAGCCTTTCCACTCAGCAGGAATGACAGCACTAAATAATGATAGACCATTATACCTATCAACCTCTTACTGTACGCCATCTTGACAAAGCCTGACATAATAGGTGGACAGAGGCCCAGATACATGGCCATACTTGAAATATCACTGTGATACACTGAGAAAGTTGCTGGTGTTACAGGGTTTGTTGTAACATATCTTTTCTGAGGGATATCAAGTCAGAAAAACAAATGGATGTTAGCATTTACTGATTGCAAACACCAGAGTATGCTACTGATTTGCTAAGGACAATACTTGTCTGGGGAACAGACCAAACATAACAGGTTAACCTCTGACCATTATGTGGATAGCCCTACAGTTGAGAGCTATGCAGACACAGAACTTTGTCAGACTGAAACCAATGCAGAAGTAGCATGTTCAGACAAACCCTGTTAAACTAGCTGTATTCCAAACATATAACAGCAATAATTACATTCCACCCCTACATCTTAAACCTTCTCCACCATTTATTTGGCTTGTCTCCACAAGTCTTGTTGTGAGAGGTATTAGCTCACATACCTCCAGGATGTCTTCCTCACTGGTAAGGGAAAGGGCAAACGCCCACATGGGGTATTCAATTATAGGAGTCTGTTGCCATGACATTGGCTATTGAATGAACTACACAGCTGCTCTGCATGGAATTAGCAATGGGGGAACACCAACTGGTGCTCAGGCCATCACATGGTCATGAGCATTACCTACAAAAGACAAGCTGCTGCCTATGCAACACAGATGTACACCCCACATTTGTGTGGAGAGGGAGAGGGAGAAACTGGGGAAAAGACAACACATAGCATATAACCAACTATAGTTTGAAAAATACAAAGATAGGTATGTCGATCAAGTAAGCATCTCATGGACTGCAGTGGAGGGTATGTAAGAATGTGAAAGAGGAGGGTTAACATATATGTCTCAACAAACTTTGCTGTACTAATATATTGCTGGTCAGAAACTATGTCTATAGCATCTGGGTCTGATTGCAGTGACATAGATCATCGGTACAGCCCCAGGAAAGGATGGCTCACACATGACTACTACTGGAGTGTGTTGAATAATACTGACTTTGACAATGCTTGACCAGTTACTGGGATGTTGTACATATCCA
This sequence comes from Protopterus annectens, assembly GCF_019279795.1. NCBI lineage: Eukaryota > Metazoa > Chordata > Ceratodontiformes > Protopteridae > Protopterus > Protopterus annectens. Next base: position 678,364,064 of record NC_056739.1, on the reverse strand, counting down.
TATCTTACTTGCGAATACAACTAGTATATACTTGCTTGTCTCAGATATGTGAGACACCTATACATGGTATTTGCATAGTAAAGTACTGCTGCAGATGTGTGTTGAACTGCATATTATATACTGAGCTCATAACATTTAACTGTCCAGTGTTATGCATACTGACCATATGTGTGCCTCATATTTGTAGTCATTTACCCATAGAGTCATGTTATGTCCATCAAATAGTTGGTAAATCTGTGAAGACTGACATTACAACACCCCCCTTCATTGTTGTCTGGCTTTTTCCCATTCGGGATTGCCACAGTGAATCATCTGTTGCCATTTCTGCCTGTCTCTTGCTGTCTCACACCAACCACCTGCATGTCCTCTTTCACCACATCCATAAACCTTATCTGAGGCCTTCCCCTCTTCCTCTTACCTGGAAACTACATACTTAACCATCTTTTTCCCAATATACTCAACAGCCCTCCTCAGCACATGTCCAAACTGACATAATCCTGCCTCTCCAACTTAGTGTCTTATCTGTCCAAAATGGCCTGTCCCTCTCATATACACATTGCTAAACCTGTGCAGCTGTGTCACACCCAGTGCAAATCATAACATCTGTACCTCTGCCATGTGCAGCTCTGTCTCCTGCATTTTTTCTTATTGCCACTGTCTCCAACCCATATAACATAGGTGGTCTCACTACACTCTTGTAGACCTTACACATCACATTTACTGGTACTCATCTGTCACAACTCAATCCTGACACTCTTCTCCAACCTCTCTACCCTGCCTTTACTCTCTTCTTCAACTGTCCGCCACAGTCATCATTACTCTGAAATGTTGATTCCAATCATTTAAGCACATCTACCTTTGTCAAATCTGCCCCATGCATCCTCAACTTTCCATTAACCTCCCTCTCATTCACACATCGATATTCAGTTGCAGTCCTGCTGACCTTCATTTCTCTCCTCACTACTGCATATTTCCAGCTCTGTAGGGTCTCCTAAAATGATTCACTACTCTCAATACACATCAAACTCAATGTTATCCCTCCATAGTTACCACAGCTCTGCACATCAACCTCATACTTAAGACCATACCCAAGCACTTTCTCTCCACTTCTCAAGCAACCTCACACCACCCAAGATAACAGTAAATAGTGTGGCTAAACACACCACTGCCATTTCCCCTGAACACCTCCATGCTTCCACAGGTATGTAATGTTAGCCAGCAGCCTTTCCAGTATTCATCCCCTTCATAGCTATCCTTACATTTTCCTTGTTAAGCTGTTGCACTTCCTGATTCACCATACCCACATCATCCAATCTTCTCTGTCTCATTCTCTGCAGTCATTAGCCTCTCAAAGTACTCTGTCCATGTGGGCAACACATTCACTTCACTTGTGAGTACATTTACCTCATTGTCCTTTATCAATCTTATCTGCTGCACATCTTTCCTAGCTCAGTACATCTGTCTAGCCAATCGATACAACTCCTGTCATCCCTTCTTAGTGTCCAAAACTGTCATACAACTCTTCATATGCCTCATCCTTAGCCTTTGCCACATCTCTCTTTGCCATGCACCTCATCTCCTCACACTCCTGTCTACTTTCCTCATCTAGCTGACAGCCTCACTCCTTCTTCCCCATCCTCTTTCTCTGTATACTGTCTAGTAATTCCTCAGTCCACCACCAGGGCTCCTTGTACTAATTCCTCCATCCACATGTCACACCAAACACCTTTCTAGCCATCTCCCTTAGTTGCTGTACTGTACGTAAACAGATATGTGGTAAATTGACAATGCTACCCAGTGTCTGTTTTAACTCTTCCTTGAACTCCACATCACATTCACCCTTTTCCAATTCACACCATGTGATCCTTGCTGCTGAACTCCCATTCCCCCTCATCTTGATTACCATCATCCTGCAGACCAACATTCTATGCTGCCTAAATACACTTTTCCCTTCATCACTTTACAGTCTGCAATCTACTTCAAACTGGCTCTCCTACACTGGATATATTCCACATGTGTGCATCTTACTACAGTCTTGTAACTCACCATATGCTCCTCCCTTGTGTTATAGTACCTATTCACCACAGCCATGTCCATCTGTTTTGCAAATTCCACTGCCATCTCACTGTCTGCATTCCTTTTAATACCATGCATACCCATCACTTCCACAGACCCTCTGTTCCCTTCACCAACATGCCCATTGACATCTGCTGCAATGACCACTCTGTCACCCTTGGGTACAGCCATTACCACATCATACAAATGACTTCACATTTATCTTTGTCATCCATCACACAACTATGTTATGTAGCATATGAGACCCTGCCAACCTGGGGGCACACACCCCAGTACAACACCAGGGTACAGAGGCCAACATGCTGGAGGTGAGTGGCACACACATAATAGACAGGGAGCCTGCAGGTATGGGCCCAGTGGGGATTAGTACACTAATGTATCAGACATACGTGTATCTGTACTGAAGCTACATCCATGTGTCAGGTCCGATTGCAGTTGTGGGTGGTGTTTCCTAATGTACAGAGGTGCACATCTATGATGAGGTCAGAAAATTGTGTATTATTGTGGTTTGTACTGTAAATGTGCAGACATGCTGTATCCATCCTGTACCAAGGCCACATGTGAGTCTGCTGACAATACCTCTCTCTCACAACTACCTAGGACCCTATGGTCTGCATATGGGACAGCAGCCTGATGTTAGTGAGTATGACATAGTTCTGTTGTGGTCTAGCAATTCTCCAGGCATGTGAAGGGCATGTCATTTACCATGCACACAACTACCAGTAATAGTTATATTGCTTTATGTGCATGTTCACCTAAGGTGGGGTTAACTGAATTGCATCACAGTGGTCATCACTGGGGCCAATCTGAGGTGAATTCAACATTTTTGTAGCATACCTCACAACTTGTCAATGCAAGATGTCTGGACAGAGGCCAGCAAAATGGGCTGGAAAAATGGCCTAAGGTAGGGACATGTGTGACACATTACTGGTATACAGTGTATATAAATTGTGTACACACCCCTGTTAAGATACAAGGAGTTTTTGATACTTACAAATTGGGACCACAATATGTCAGTCCACACCTGTTCCAACTTTTAATATGACCCATAACATGAACAGTTCACTTGTAAAACCAAGCATCTGGACTCATGTATTGCACCTACAAGGATGGCCACCTGAGAGGGTGGCAGACATTGTATCAGCATGATGTTTCAGTCAGGTATGATACCTGATGCTGCCATATGTGTCAGTAAACTCACTGTGGCCAATTTGGCTATATATGACATACATGGGCATTGTTAAGGCACACAGACCACTTCTGACCACGTATAGGTTGCAAACATATGGATATTCCAGGCACATCCATACAGAGGAATGTACAATGGTTTAACTTGCTGCATGTGAAGCAGATGCTGTTACCACAGTATATAAAGTAATGGCATCGGGAGGTGGTTACCAGCCATGTATGGTGCACACATCAAAATGGCATAAGCCACGCAATATATGATCCACACACACACACACACACACACGCAAACAGTTGGCAGTATTGGGATTAGAACTCCTGCCTATCTAGTTATTTCTACTATAGTGCTATGCAGTTATCAGACATGCCACAGAGCTTATACATATTCACCTATTCCAAAGTTACTTCTAAGGTGGATGACATCAACAGGACTACTAAACTGGAGTGAGGGGAAGTGTAAAGGGTGGTACAGAAGTCAAAAATGGTATAACTCACACACTACATGTTTCTCACACAAACAGTTCCCAGTAGTGAGATCAGAACTCCTGCCTATCTAGTTATTTCTACTATCGTACTATACAGTTAGCAGATGCACCACAGAGCTTATAGATCTTTACCTACTCCAAAGGTACTTCTAAGGTGGATAACATCAACAGGACTACTAAATTGGGGGTGTGGGAAGTGAGAAGGGTAGTATACAAATCAAAAATGGTATAAGCCAGACAATACATGATTCTCTCTCTCTCTCTCTCTCTCTCTCACACACACACACACACACACACACACACACACACACACACACACACACACACACACACACACACACACACACACACACACACACACACAGTTACCAGTAGTAAGATTAGAACTCCTGCCTATCTAGTTATTTCAACTATAGTGCTACACAGTTAGCAGATGCACCACAGAGTTTATACATTTCCACCTACTCCAAAGGTACTTCTAAGGTGGATGACATCAACAGGACCACTAAATTGGAATGAGGGGAAGTGTAAAGGGTGGTACAGAAGTCAAAAATGGTATAACCCACACACATCAGCTGCCAGTAGTGAGATTAGATATCCTGACTATCTAGTTATTTCTACTGTAGTGCTACCCAGTTAGCGGAAGCACCACACAGCTTATACAGTCTTACTTAGTCCAAAGGTACTTCTAAGGTGGATGACATCAACAGGACTACTAAATTGGGGTGAGGGAGGTGTGAAGGGTAGTACACAAGTCAAAAATGGTATAAGCCAGACAGTACATGATTCACACACACACGCACACACGCACACACGCACACACACACACACACACACACACACACACACACACACACGCACACACACACACACACACACACACACACACACACACACACACACACACACACACACACACACACACACACACACACACACTTGCCAGTATTGGGATACCTCCTGCCTATCTAGTTATGTCTACTATAGTGTTATGACATTACCAAATGAGCTACAGAGCTTACTGAACTTTCAAATGACCTGCTGATAACTGCACAGCTGAGGTAAAGTATTACAGGTGGCAGAAAGTCTGTCTTCAGTTTCCCCCTTACATCATGCTAGTTCTTTCTGTCTTGGACTTCAAATAGTATTATAGCTTGACACTTCACCAGGTTATTGTATCAATAAGTGTGGCACACCTGGGAGCTGTCAGCAGTGCTTGTTCATCACAGAAGTAGCCCTAGTAATTACTAGTTATGTCCACTGCTCCTGGCATGATTGAAGTGCAGTTTTCTGTGCTTTCACCCATTAACCTAGTGCACTAGTCCATTCTGAGACACTGTTGCAACTGCCCCATGTACACAGACAACCCTCCCCTCTAAAATCCAAACACTCAGACCTGTGAGAGTTACCCGTATATCACCCATTGTAGACATATGCACTCTCTAGCAAAGACTGGATTAGCAGGTCAAGAGGATAAGATAAACACCTACACCACACCATGTGGAATACATAGCCCACCATGACACCCACTTTGCCAGCCATGACATACAGTGAAAAGCCACACACCCACCTTCACAGAGGCACTCAATGGACATTTACCCAAACAGCACAGACCAGCAAGATAGACACCCACTCAGACATCACAGCATGCCACATGCCAAGGGACACATATTTCACTTACACAGTGTTCCCCTCAACCTAAGCTCCTAAGGCTAACCACCTTGCACAATATAGTGATCATGGGTAACTCAGTACTGAGGCACACACATATCCCCCTCACTAAGTTGAACATGGAGCAGCTAACAGCCAAATATCTATCACATCCCAGCATCCAACACATGACACAGCCAGTCATGGCACTCCACCACAACTACAAGTATCACACTGTATCCATGTGGGTGTGAATGACCTGGGACACATCTCCCTGAACAACATGACAAGAGACATGGTTGAACTCTCTGATTATGTGGTTAAGGCAGGTGTGACAGTAGTCCTGAGCAGTATACTGTTGTCACCCAGAATGATGCTGCAGTACTATCAACAGATGATTGATTGCAACATTGGCTTATGTGTTTTGTGTCATTCTCAGGGGATCCAGTATCTCTCTGCTTGGGATTATATGATTGATAGACCTCAGTGCCTTGCCACAGATGTCCTACATCTGTCAGCCCTGGGTTTCCAGGTACTGGCTAAGTGTCTTGCCATCCTTATAATGCCTTATTAGGCAGTGTTCCAAATGTAATTACCACCATAACAGCTAAACATGTATGCAATCTGAGGGTCATGCTGCTCAACAGTAGACATCTAACTGTCAGGATGCAGTCACTCAAAGCACTCCTCGGAGTGGAAGACATTAACATTTCTGCTGTAATGGAGAGGTGGTTCACAGAAGCAGACAGAAGCCCTGCAGTAACAGGCTATAATGTATTCCACAGCTGTCAGAACCCAAACATGGACCACACCACACCTCTACAGGTGGTGTTTTCTCCATATTCATTATGGAAAGGAACACCTCCAGATTAGTATCCCAGCATAATGCATCGAAGATACTTCCAGTATAACTGCCTTGGGGCAATAGTGCAATCCAGACCATAGCCTGCTATGGATTCACATTTATGTCCCTAGATTGTCAATGCACATTTCTCAACACCCTGCATCTATGAAGGTCCAACACAACACTGACATAGTAGGAGACTTCAACTACCCCTCCATCACCTGGGTAAATAGCCAAGCGCCAGCACAGTGGCCCAACACTTCCTGGAATTCATCATTTCCAGTGCCCTGGACCGGCTCATACTGACCCCCAGTAGAGAATGCAACAACCTTGACCTGTGTTGAATACTTACATATGGGACTGTTGCTCATCCACAGTTGTTAGTCCCTACCTGATGAGATCCACACAGACTGTAATCAACATGGAACTCAACATGTCAGCCACGTCCCCCACAAAGGTAAACACCTTGCAAAACCTCTCCATAGCTGACTTTGCAGCCATAAAAACAGGGGTGGATGGCTTCACTGCACCCATGGCAATGGGAAATAGCTGCATGACTGTCAAATCATAAACATATGCACTGTACAAACAGGTACATGAATGATTGGTACTAGCCATAGCTAAAAGAACCCAGACACTGTCCTCCAAACACTGGGAGACAATGTGATGATCCCCTGCCATTACTAATGTGTACAAAAGAAGGAGGACACTGTTGCAGAAAAAAAGGTGTTCCATGACTATTGAACCCCCTTATTAGCCTCAAACACAACTTGGGATCCCTCATGAAATTCCCTACTGGCATCTATGAAGGCAGAAATGCAGCAGACACTGATGTCAATCACAAAAGCCTTTGATAGTTACATCAACAACCTCCACAGCATTAAACACAAGTGCTGTGAGTTACTGCTTTACCCCTCTCCCTCCCCACAAGTGTACAATCTCAATGATAGATGAATGGCAGACAAAAACATCCTTTCTCCACTGTAGTGTGATCCTGGAGTTAGTATATATAGTTGGAGGGATGTGGGAGGTGTAGCCCCAACCTATTCTAGTTTTATATTGTCCACTTTACAATTCAGTATGTTGAAATTTAGCATTGTAAGAGTTTAGTATTATGGGTTTCAGTCAAGTGATTTTTCACTATTTTGAAATTTCAGTCTTATGGTCTCAGTCAAATGGGATTCAGTCAGATGAAGTTTCTATCATCTGATAGGGATCCATATATATATATATATATATATATATATATATATATATATATATATGTGTGTGTGTGTGTGTGTGTGTGTATATATATATATATATATATATATATATATATATATATATATAAATATATATATATATATATATATATATATATATATATATATATATATATATATATATTTATATACACACACATATATATATATATATATATATATATATATATATATATAAAACAGTCCCCCGGATTCTCATAAGCCTGCACGGAGTGCAAGATGAGTACAGTAGCTCACGCAGGCAATTTGTCTGCCGTGTGATCCAGGAACAACCTGCAGGGACGTGCAGGAGAGCTCCAGCACTAATCCTGCATGGACTAAGCCCTGGTATGTAAATCACCTAATTTGCAGGAGAAATCTATGCAAATGAGGTGATTCTGCAATCCAGAAAGCTTGCAATAGTCCGTGCAAGACTAGTGCTATCTGCAGAAATGTACTCGGTTAATAACCGAGTACATTTCTGCAAACTACAAAACGGAGCTATGACAGCTCCAAATAAAGGCTGCATATCACTGAGTAAGCATGCCAATGACCAAGTATAAGGCCACTGGCATTGCAAACTGTTTAAAAAATGAAAAAATAACTTTTTTTTTCACCGATCTCGGCTGTTTAAGCATAGGGCAGCAGTGAGCAAATGGGATAGGGGGGGGAAATAATAAAATAAACTGAAAATGAACATTCTAACAAAAATCAGTATTCTGCCATGCAAGGCAATGGCAGGCAAAAGACAACTTGGCCAGTGAGTAATTGTTGCTAATGGGGGATGCCCAGTATGGGGCATGTAATTATGCATTAGTAGGCAATCCTATGCAAATGAGGGAAAGTTTAGTGAATCCCAGATTTTCCCAGGGTGTGAGGCAGGTCCCAAGAGTGTAAGAGGATAAATAGCTGGGTGCAAGACTAGGATATAGGTGACATCATGGGTGTGTGTGTCAGGCATACTGTAAGCGGATTGGAGACCTGTGGCTCGAGATTGCTCGTGTGTCTAAACCTGCCTAGCACACTTTACAAAGTGCAAGCGGGTGTGTGCGCCATGCACCAGGTTTTACAGGAAGAAAAAGGAAGTTAAACCAGGAAAAAGCAGCTATGTGCACATATGAGCACTCCGTTTGCGCGGCACGCACACGGGCTTAAACAGGGAGGTAATTGGAAGGGAAAACAGCAGTAGGAAGGTAATCAAGGAGAACTAGCTTAGCTGACAGGTGAAATGTATCAGAATCAGCCAATTACATAGGCAGCAGACCAGCCCAGCCGAGCACACCACTATAAACTATGCAAACACCATTCCCCCTTGTTTTTCCCAAAAGCTCTGCACCACTGGTGTATACAGACGGGGAATTTTTACAAAACGAAAGCAAGAGAAAAAATGTTAGGGGCTGATTTTGCTATCATAAACCAGCATGTGCAAGAGGCTGAGGGTGGTGAGGATGTGAATGCTGCTGAGCAACCCACAGTGAGGAGACGGAGAAGAGTGTACAGACCCAGGGTAACCTACCAAGGGATACATGAGCTGGAGAGTGGATACCAAGGTATGTGTAGGCCTAAGAATACTAGCTACAGTACCTTCCAAAGGCCAACTGGGGATATGATGGGGATGTCACAGGCATCAGCATCCAAGGTACTCCGCCAGTTCATGAATGCCATGTCAGCACATGTCGGTGAGCATGTATACTTCCCCATCACCCATGAGGTGTTGGCCAGCAGTATGCGTCTCTTCCACCAAATAGCAGAAAACCCTGAGGTAGTGGGTGCAATAGACTGTATGCATATACACATTAAAGCACCACCAGGTGAGCGGGGTAGGGTCTACATCAACCGCAAGGGCTTCCACTCAATAACTGCCAGGTCATGTGTGATGCCCAGGGCATAATAATGAATGTGTGTGCTGGCTGCTCTGGAAGCTACCACAGTTCCCACATCTGGCATCTGATGCAGCTGTACCAGACATTAGCCAATGGGGACATCCCACATGGTCACCTAGTGGGGGATTCTAGATATGCACTGGAGCCATGGATGATGGTACCCATCAGAAATGCGCATACACCCAAACAAGAAATCCATAATGATGAACATGCACAAACACGAATCATAATAGAGTGTGTGTTTGGGATGCTCAAGTCATGGTTCCGGTGCCTGGACAAGTCCGGTGGAGCCTTGCAGTACTCACCAACTACATGTACCCAAATTGTCATTGTATGTGCCATGCTACGCAATATGATCCTGCGGAAACAGCTGCAGCAGGAACATCATGGGGCAGGGCCACACAGCCCCCCACCAGTGCCAAGGCCTGCACAGGCACAGAGTGACTTGGAGGAGGAACAACCTGAGCCTGCCCCAGTAGGCAGAAGGATGTGTGCCCAGTATGCCCTGGGCTTGGCAAAGAGTCAACGCATAGCACATGCACTGACACAGTAGGGACCCAGGGAATGACACCTCTCTCCAACTCGCACATACAGTAAAAGGGATGCCAAACATGACACTACCTGTGCTCAACCATGTATAGGGAGTGTACTATGTGCATCCAACATAGACAGCCCTGCAGCACCATCCTCAATACTGGGACATCCACAAGGTAAGTGACTCACACATGCCAGTTGGGGGGGGCACATACCCAACAACAGTCACAGCCAGCTGGATAGGTGTAGACAAACACAAAGAAATACTGTACTATGGCCTCCGAATGAGCCCCATGGTTAACCCCTACCCCAGGCCTACACAGACAGACTACAGCAGGCCAGCCAGTTGGATATAAGTTGTGAAGGCTAGGAAGTCAGAAACTAATATGTAAATAGTGAAAGCTAAGATCTGTAGTACACTGGTATGCCTCTAGCCAGCACGATAGGTAAGACTACAAACTGAAATGGTGTACCCGACATACCAGTACAGTCCTAGCAAATGTGTAAAAGTGTAAGGTGTGCCCCACCATCCTACGTACACAGATAGTAACAGTCAGGTGTGCTCCCCCACCCCTGTATAGAAATGTAGAAACAGTCAGGTGCCCCCTCACTATGCAGAAATGTAGCAACAGTCAATGCCAAATGACCGATGTATACCCTGCAGACACAGCATGCTACCTGTGGGTGTACAACACAAAGGTCAGCACCGCAGTACAAACTACCTGGACTTGATCCACACATGCAATATAGATGGCCATACTGGGCATGCTCACACACTTAGAGGAACAAAGGCAATGTCAGTCAACAACATACTGAAAGGCCATACTCGGCATGCTCACACAGTTAAACACATGAAGGCCATGTCAGCAAACACCAGTGGACCAGACATATTTGGTACTGCAGTTCTTAGTGCAGACACATGTCACTATGCACCACTCCTGCCTTGCCCACACAGTGGATAGGAATACAGACATATATGTAAGGACAACACACTATAATAAGCCAAAGGTAGACGGACAGAGATGTGTTCAAGAGGGTGAACATGACAAGGAGCCATCTGGGCTTGTCCCACCCAGCACACAGCCAAAGGGCCCCAAACAAATGAGGTGCAGGTGTCACTCAGTGCAAATACTAGCCACCAGTATCTGTCAGCATGACGGCGTGTAGCATGTGCCAGCTGTGCAACATGAATATACAAAGAAGTAGTCACCTAGTAGCTGTATACATGTACCTGTGGCATATGACCTCATGTTTGCCCGCATGCGGCATGTTAACCCCTACATGAATGTGTTATGGCCCATGCACACACTGCCCTCCCCATAGCAGTATCATGACAAGCCTGCTGAGGTCATCCGATGTGAAATACACCTTTGGGAGAGCTGTAGCTCAGTAATCCCCATGGCGTGTCCCATACCTGTGTACTGCTGTACTGATAAACTAGTTAGGCAGTAGTCCTAACCCCAGACTTGGCAAATGTGTGAGTGTGTGTTTGTGTGCATGTCTCTCGGTCTCTGACTGTGTAGAAAGAAATGCTTTTTAGGCTACTCACACTCCGTACAGTTCATATACACAACTTTGGCAAGGCTGCTGATGTCACTCACCTAGAAATACACCTCTTGGGAATACAGAGCCCAGTAAATTTGTAGCGCATCCTGTAACTGCGTACTGCTGTAGTGTGATAAAATAGTTAGGTAGGTGCTCTAACCACAGACCTCATAACTGTGTGTGTGTGTGTGTGTGTGTGTGTGTGTGTGTGTGTGTGTGTGTGTGTGTGTGTGTATGTGTGCATGTGTGTGTGTCTGACTGATTAGAGAGCAATGCTTTTGAGCCCACCACACCCTGTACAATATATACACTCAACTTTGGCAAGGCTGCTGATGTCAATCACCTAGAAATACACCTCTGGGGAAATCATAGGTTCATAGGTTCATAGGTTCATACTAGGCTATCTGCCCAAGGGCATTTATAAGCCTAGCCCATAGTTATGTGGCTTTCGCCACCCCTTTAGTTTGAATAAAAACTATGCCTATCATTTTGCTGTGCCTAATCTCCATAGCGCGCCTTATAACTGCGTACTGCTGTAGTGTGATAAAGTAATGAGGTAGGTGTTCTAACCTCAGACCTAACACCTGTGTGTGTTGTTGTGTGTGTCTTTGACTGAGTAGAGAGCAATGCTTTTAGGCCTATTCACACCCCATACAATACATATACTCAGCTTTGGCAAGGCTGCTGACGTCACTCACCTAGAAATACACCTCTGGGAAATTTGTACCCCAGTACTCTCTGTAGTGCGTCCTGTAACTGCGTACTATTATAGTGTGATAAAGTAGTTAGGTAGGTGTTCTAATCCCAGACTTGGCAACTGTGTGTGTGTGTGTGTGTGTGTGTGTGTGTGTGTGTGTGTGTGTGTGTGTGTGTGTGTGTATGAATCTGTGTGTCTCCGTCTGTCTTTGACTGAGTAGAGAACAATATGTTTTAGGGTACTCACACTCCTTAAAATTAATATACTGAACTTTGGCAAGGCTGCTGATGTCACCCACCAAGAAGTACACCTCTGGGAAGGTTGTAGCTCAGTAGTCTCTGTAACTGCGTACTGCTGTAGTGTGATTTAGAACTGTGGTAGGGTTCCGTCTCCACCCATGGCAGTTCTGGATGTTTTGTGTGTGTTCCAATGTCTGTGTATGGAGGAATGCATTATAGGCTACTTACTCGCAGTACCTTTCAAATGCCCTACTTTGGCAAGCCTGCTGATGTCATTCATTGTGAAATACAACTTTGTGGAAGAAGGTCTGTATTAATCTCTGTGGTGCAACCTACAACTGCTCCATGCTGAAGTGTGATATAGTCCTTGGTCAGGGGTTCAATACCCACACATGTCACTTGTGGATGTTTTATGTGTGTCTCACTGTCTGATTAGGGAGCAATGCATTTTAGGCTAGTCACTTGCAGTACAGTTGAAATAGCCTTCTTTGGTAATCCTGCTGATGTCATTCAATGTGAAATACACCTTTGGGAAAGAAGTGTTTCCGTAATGTCTGTGGTGTGTACTATGACTGCATGGTGCTGTAGTGTAATAAACTAGTTAGGTAGGTGTTCAACTCCCAGACATGACAGGTGTGTGTGTGTGTGTGTGTGTGTGTGTGTGTGTGTGTTTGTAATGCAGATCCTGTGTAGAGGTAGGGGGAGGGTGTGACACCTGTGGGCAATATGGAGGGGGTTTTACCTATTTCTTTTATGGTGGCCCTACTATATATCATAATGTCAACCATACAGGAATAACAGATTTAAATTAGCTGAGAGGCTGGGGTGCAAAGGCATACGCACACATGTGACAACAAGGCCAGCCACTTGTTTAGCTGTGGGGGGATGCCTATTCTTACAAGACGTATAGTGTGTGGGGCCTCTCAACTCCATTAACAGTGCATGTGGACATATGTGTATTTGTTAATCTGCCATTGCTATCTACAGATGTATGGCCATATATACCTATATAGATTTATATATCTGCTAATATATATATATGACTATGTCCGTATACACCTACATAGATATATATCTACGTACACACATATAACGTGCTTGTGGATATTTAGACATATAGGTGTAGGCACATATATGTGTCGATTTAGGCATATGCATGTATATATGTGCATAGATATTGATATATATGCATATAGCTTTAGAAATGTATATATATATATATATATATATATATATATATATATATATATATATATGTGTGTGTGTGTGTATATCTGTCTACATATCTAGCTATGCTGTATTTGTTTAGATAATATAGGTACACACACATACATCTAGATGTTGATATACATTCTCTGTACTGTTGCATGACTGGACTGGATGATATGTTTCTGAAAACATCAAGTCTCTTTGTATCTGTCATGGCTTTGTGGTAAATCAATTTGTCTATAATATGTAGGATTCTTGGTTTGAGCCTTGCAAGAGAGGTTTATTTTGTTGCTGGGCAGAACACGGCCCATAGTGATTAAGGCACTTTAAAGCAGTTGTAAGCAAGTTTGCGTGGGTTTGCATGGAGCTAAGCAATGTCTACACAGGTTAAGCAATTCAGCAGCTAACCGAGTATAAGAAACTGTAACCAGACTTTAGCACTGCTTACCTCCACGCAAACTTGTGCAAACTCACGTACAACTGCCTTAAAGTGCCTTAATCATTCTGTATCCATCAGCCCTTGTTCTGCCTAACAACAAAATAAACAACCTTTGTTAGGCTCGAACACAGGACCATGCACACCATAGCCAGAGTGATTTACCACTCAACCATACATAAACCTGCTGTATTCACAAATATATCATCCAGCCCAGTCATTCAACAATACAGAGAATGTATTCCAACATGTAGATGTATGTGTGTGTGAAAATATATCAATGTCTAAACAGATATAACATATACTGATATATGTATGCATATATATATATATATATATATATATATATATATATATATATATATATACACATATATGTAAGCAGATATGTAAATCTATATAGGTATATACAGATGATACATCTATAGATAAAGTGGGAACATAGCAGAAATATATATGTCCACATGCATCATTAATGGGGTTAACAGGCACAAACATATGGAATGCAGTGTGGTTGTCTGTGGAATTTGCGTCGATTTTAGTTGCATAACCTGTTTTGGAGGATTCCATGAGGGATCTTAATGTCTTACTGGGGCTGGTAAGGTAGTTGTTTGCATCCTTGGATTACCCTTTTTTTTCAGCAGTGTCTACCATCTGTTGTATGCTTTATTAATGGCAGGAGACCACCAGACTAGCTTGATTATTTGGGAGGTGAGTGTCGTGGTTCTATGTGGGATGTCAGGAATCATGCACAAGTGGCTGTGCTCATATAGTGCCTTAGTCTAGGATTCATCAGTTGAACTGTCAGCTCCTGTCTCTATGGGTGTCACAAACATTGTCACTTCTGCCTTGAGTAGCATGTAGTTGGCCTTGGAGAGGTCTTTTATAGACAACTGTATATACATTCCTTTCACATGTTCAGTTTGATTAGCCTATGGTGGGATTACTTTGGTGGAACCGCAGTCCTATATATTGTTGTGATGGCTTAGTGGTTAGTTGCTGTGACTATAGTGTACAGAGTCCTGGGTTCATAACCTGCAAAAGCAGGTTATTTTTGTTCTGGCCAGAACAGTGGTTAATGCATACAGGCTAATTAGGGCAATTTAGGTTAGTCACACTCAATACAATTAAAGTGCTCTACTCTGACAATCCTGCTGATGTCAATCACTGTGAAGTACGCCATTGGCAAAAAAGTACTCAAGCAGTCTCTGTGGTGCGTGCTATAACAGCGTAATGCTGTAGTGTGGTATAGAACTTTTGAAGGGGTTCTATTCTCACACATGGGAGTTGTGGGTGTTTTGTGTCTATTCCTATGCCTGTTTAGAGAGCAATGCATGTTTGGCTAGTCACACTCACTACAATTCATTCACCCTACTTTGGCAGTCCTGCTGATGTCACTCACTGTGAAATAAACCTTTGGGGAAAAAGTACTGCAGTAATCTCAGTGGCGTGTTCTATAATGGCATAATGCTGTAGTGTAAGCACTAGTTAGGTAGGGGTTCTAATCCCAGATGTGACAGGTGTGTGTGTGTGTATTAATGTGCTGATGTATGTCATTCATGTCCTGTGTGGAGGTGATTGTGAGTGTGTAACAAATGAACCCAATGTTGAGTGTGTTAGTAAAATTCTTACATGGTGGCCCTAGCATAAATCACCTTTTACTCTTCCAACCCACCCTGACCTATCTTTGCCTCTGTCTGCCTCTCTCACTCCCTCTCTGGTGGATGTGGAGACTTACACCTGCTTTGCTTAGGCAGCGGCATGTGTATTGTCAGTGATGCTCATGATCAGCTGATGACCTCTGCACAGATTACAGCCCTCTTCTAGCCGATTGCATGTGGAACAGCTTTGGTAACATTCCCATAGCCAATTGCATGGAAACACACTCCACTATCTAGGAAGATCTTGTTGGTGTTGGGCCTTTTCATTCACTGTGAGCAGGAACTAGATCTGTTGTTTCGTAAACAGCATCACATATGGATTGGGGACTTACCTCTAACAACATACACTATGGAAACAGGCCAGTACACAGGAGGGGCATGTGCCTGTCCTAACTACAGACTGTAAGTGCTGCTATACTGCAGGTGGGGTATTATTAGTTTAACAGGGTGTGTGTGGATATGGCTGTCATACATGTTTTAATACTTGTCATACCAGTGCTATGTTTATGAGGAATCCCCATCTGTAGGGTCATCTGCAGACTGGGCAGTGTGTGGTGCCTTGTGTTCCTTGTGTTACCCACAGAGCACCTATCCCTCAAATACAGAAGGTAGTGTGAGGATTGCAGTCAGTAGATGGTGACAGCCGGGAGAGTTACTGACGTCATATCCCTCATAGGACATATGTTGCATCAAACCCTGTTACGACAGGAAATGTATGAGGTCATCACAGCGACATGTCAATACTGGGCCTGTATTTGTGCCTCCAGCCACAATCCTGTCAACCTTTGTACATATGTCATGCAGTAGGGGGTGCATATGTTCTGTACACCATATTCAGTGACAGCATATCTGATAAGCCAGTGAGATATCAGACTGCTACACATGTTATGTATAGTAGGGGTTATATTTGAGGACATAGCCTGGGCATTCTGTGGTTGTGTGTACAGTACTGAGGTATGTGTAAGTCTGGTAGTTGTTGACAGTGTGTTTATAGTGCATATGTACCTTGGCCTGTGTAGAAACTGTGATAGATGTCATTGTTCTTGGTCCTGTTCTATCTGATGTTACATGCTGCTCCACTGTATGTCACCCTATCAGCTTACATGTTTGTAGGGGGTGAACACACACATGTCCCACACCACAGACAGCCATCGGATTGCACTTTGTAGTGGCCCAGTATATATACGTGTGTTGTGTGAGTGACTCTTGTGAGGATGGTGTACATCAGATTGTCCACTATGATAGTACGCTAGCTTACTATATGTGGCTGTGGCTGTGTTCACATTGGTTGTGGTTATGCACTCTCACACAGGTGTCTGTTACTCTGTGATGCGACATACCTGTAGAGCCTTCTATCTATGCAGGTACATGTGTATTCCCACATAGGAGATGTAGCCCAGTATTGAGTCAGTATGCCTGTAGCCTGCACTGTGCTTTGTTGCATGCCTAGCAGCTTACTGTACTTACCCAGCGAGATGTCATGTCCAGATACTTGCCAGATGTACTGCTGCCTGGCTACCATGACAGTCATGTATGTCAGACAAAGCAGTGGGATGTTCATATGTATGCCACTTACTAGTGGATAGTATGTGGCCAAAGCACCTCTATACCAGTGGTTATTATGTGTCAGGACAGACAGGGGTGTATGAATGCATAAGCTATGGGGGCAAATGTATACCAGTATGTACATGTTATACCCATCTACATGGCTGGTAACATCCACATTGAAAGGCCTGGTCCACATGTCTTGCATGAAGGGGTTCTGTGTATACCCCTGGACTGACTTGAGTGTGTTAGACTGTCCACATATATTGGACATATCACAACTGTAGTCCACAGGGGCATACAGTGCTAGGAGTGGTACTGTACTATGATGACCGTAGGATGTCTGTAAGTAGCCAATGGCGCACATGTTAACAGCAGATATGGCCTCCCACACACACCATTTCTGTGACGTCAATCCCTATTACAGTAGCAATAGTCTACAAATATACCGGGAGGTTGGGACAACTGTGGCTGAGGTAGGGCTCCACTCCATGTGCAGGATATATGGTGAACATATATGTATAAATAAGTATGCATATATCCATATAGATATGTACACATATACATATCTTGCGTACTGTATGACAGCAGGTTTACACATATGTGCCTGTGTTCCAGCCTCTGTCCTCCACCTACATACCAGGCTTTGCACATATGACATGCTGTTAGGGGTTGTTATGTGGTGGGCTGTGTGTATGTCATGCTGTCATTCCTGCCATCACTCCACTGCTGTTGTTTCCCCTACACATACTGGGGGATTGGGGCCATATATGTGTGGGTTTCACCTACACAATACATGTGTGCCCGAATGCACTCCAGAGGTCAGTGTATGTTACAGTGGTATATAGCCCAGTATTAGTGAGTGTAGGGGGAGTTTACCATGACTAACCTAGGCTGTCATAACATGTGCAGGTATCTGGGATAGGCTGCCTTAAGGTATCTAGATGTACGTTACCATACAATCCACCTTGGTTAAATGCAGGCCTACCGCCTCATGCCATACGGGCTGTTCTATTTGTCATTGTGATTGTGATGGTGTCAGGTATGCCTTGTTATGTAACAGATACATCCCATTGTGTCAACTGGGGTCTGCCCCCCTAGGGATTGTGTACAGAGTGTAGATAGAGGCTGCAGACCTATACATCTGCATTACTTACTGGTTATTGTCTGGTATGCTGTGGCCCAGTCTGTCATTACTAATGTACTACTTGGAGGCCACGGCCTGGACAGCAACATATGTCAACCTTTCCAGACTACTGCCTTAGTATGACTGTTTCACAGTTGCATTACACTGCTCATATGGATGTCAGTGTCTAAACAGCTATATGACATAGCATATACAACTGTCATAGTACACAAATAAAGCTTTCACATTCATTTATGCACACCTGTGTGTGGTGTTATACCCTTTGATATCTCTCTGGGTATCTGTTGCAGGCTATGAATGTCATTCATATGGGTGGCTCATACAGTTTCCAGTTGGTAAGGTGGTGTCTGTAGGAATACTGGCTGTTCCATATTGTGTGCACGTACTACATATGTATATTACTGTACAAATCTCTGTGTGGTATGTGTAGTTTTATATATATATATATATATATATATATATATATATATATATATATATATATATATATATATATACCTGTATCTGCATATATGTGTCTGTGTATATGTATCCTAGGGATGGCCATGTCGTGTCTGGTCCTGGTTATGGGATCTGCAACACTTGGTACTGTATTACAGGGGGGTCATGCTTGGTTGGGCGCTATACCTATACGTAACAGACGTATATTGTGTGGGGTCTCTCAACCCCATTAACGTTGCATGAGGACATATATGTTTTGTTATCTATTATATATATATATATATATATATATATATATATATATATATATATATATATATATATATATATATATATATATATATATATATATATATATATATATATATATATATATATATATATATATATATAACTGCTGGCATAATTATATAACCTGCCGTACATATTTAGACATGTAGACATGGACATATATATCTATAGATGAAGGCATTTGCATGTTTATATGTTCATAAATATTTATGTGTCTCTATATATATATATATATATATATATATATATATAGAGAGAGAGAGAGAGAGTTATGTGTATATATATATATATATATATATATATATATATATATATATATATATATATATATATATATATATACATATATCAATATGTTGTAACCATTTAGACATTAATATATTTACTCACATATGATACATCTACATGTTGGAATACATTCTCTGTACTGTTGAATGACTGGGCTGGATGATATGTTTGTGAATACATCAAGGATGTGTCTATCTGAGATGGCTTAGTGGGAAATCACTTTGGCTATGGTGTGCAGGGTCCTGGGTTTGATCCTAGCAGAGTCTGCTTATTTTGTTGCTAGGCAGAACAAGGGCCATTGGATACAGTATGATTAAGGCACTTTTGAGCAGTTGTAAACGGGTTTGCGTGAGTTTGCGTGATGGTAAACACTGCCAACCTCCGCTTACGTTTTCTTACAGTCAGTTAGCTTCAGATTTCTCAACCTGTGTAGGCATAGCTTACCCTCGCGTAAACCTGTGCAAACCTGCTTGCCATTGCTTAGCAGTGCTTACTGCCGTTTACCCCATGCTAATTCCTTTAAAAGAAAAGAAAAAGGGGTTGATAGGAAAGTAGTGAAAAATGGGGCACAAAGAGGGAAAGACAGTAGGGTAAATAGCTAGGCATGTGCAGGAAGGGTATAGGAAAAGTCCATAGCTGGCCATTTCTACTACAGCAACAGCTGTGCATATATGTATTTTTGGACCCGCAAACCCCTGGGAGGGGGGAGGACAACTTATATTAATTGTGATGCCAATTAGACCACATCACATGTGTCCAGTGGACACATGTGCAAAATGGACAGTTATGTATGGGGCAAGATTTTTTTATGGGAGCAGATTGCCGTTTTTTGTTTTTCTTCAGGTGAGAGTGGGATGTTGGGGAGAGGTAGTAGGTATATTTGGGGAGGGAAGTTGGGTAGGTTAACAGACAAGACACACAAGATGCATACAGGGCCAGTATATGACACATGTGGGGTGTAAACACATTGGACAGGGAGGGGTATTTGGAAGTCACAAGCCCATGAGCCCCCAACTGGAAACAGTGGGACTGAGGTCCCCACCCATGGGCAGTCGCCACTGCACCTTCACGGCCCCGAAGGTGGCTGTGCTGGGGGCTGTGTAGGAGGAGCAGGCTCACCATCTAATAGTGCCACTCAGCCCTCAAGCTTGCATAGCCACTCTTGATACTCCAGATCGAGCTCCCTGTGCACCATGGCCTAGATCTGTTGACGGGTGACAGGTCCCCCTCTGCGCCCGCTCTGAGGGGGGTGCAAGCCCCATCCCCTGCAGCGGTTCCTCCGGAAGGTGATGCAGGGCTAACGGAGGAGGAGGTCCCAGGCGGTGCCATGGCCAGCTGAGGTGGGACAGGTGGGTCCGCTGGGACCGGCCTTCCCATACAAGCTGTGTTACCTCAGGTTTATGGCAGATATGGGTTAGTAACAGTCAACAGCATTCAGGATTAGTTATAACAGCATGCATAGTATTCCCATTAACCTGACACACTAGATTTAACACAGTTGCAGAGCAAGCAGAACATATGCATATATGGAGCAACAGTGGTCATTACAGGAGCATGTGGGTTTCATTGATGGCAACAGGCCACCAATATGGGTGTGTTTTAACATGGCACATGCATAGAAACAAATGTGAATATTTATAAACCATTAGGACATATGTCCCAACAAATGGTTAGAGTGTACATATACCAGTTGAGGAGTGTCATTGGGTTATTATGCACATATGGTAGGGGTGAGAGAGAGAGTTCAATTAATAACTAATATATCCTTGTAGTTTTCACAACATTCTTAGTCACTGCAGTGGTCTTTCCCTGACATGTATGGTCTTATATTGTACACTGGTATGTTTATAAATGATTATATACGTGACCTGTGTCTTACATACAGGTGTGACAGGCTACAGGTGTTAATGTTATATATGTTGAGAATTGCTGTCATACACTTTGGGTGAGGTGTTAGAATGACAGGTCTGTTTCCATATACAATCTCTGACTATGCACACGTTTGAATATCAGTTATATGTGCTTGACAGCTGCCTACAATTCTTGGAACATCACATTGGATTTTTGGGTCTATATTAGATCAGCGAACGCTTAAACAAGCGAACGCTGATTGACCGACCTTATTTTAGTGAATGTTCAAAATATCGAAGCAACAGAAACCCAAATTTTTTTCAAGGGAAAAAATTTGGTAGTCCATTTCTGTTGCTTCAGTATTTTCAGTGCTGTGGTAGAAAGTTACGGGTCAGATTCAGGTAAGTGTGCGATTGTGTGGATGTGAGTGTTAGGGTGGGTTAGGTGAGTTAGGGTTAGGGCACGGGTTAGGTATGTGCGATTGTGTGGACATGTGGGTTAGGGTGGGTTTAGGTGAGTTAGGGTTAGAGAGTGGGTGAGGTGAGTGTGCAATAGTGACGGACCTTAGGGTTAGGGTATGGGTTAAGGTAAGTGGATAGTTAGTGGTGTGTACATAGTTTAGTGTAGGGTTAGGTGTCAGATTTTAGGTGTATGTGTGTGTGGATTTCTGTTTGCTTGGTGTGCTTGTGTCATGTGTATGTGTTTTGGATCAGTGATATTTTTCCCTAGGAAAAAAATCGCTGATCTGACAGTTCGAGATTGTAAGCTTTTGCTTACATAAGGTCGATCAATCAGTGTTCACTTTTTTAAGCATTCGCTGATCTAATATAGACCCGGATTTTCAGGGGAACAGGGTACCAGGCTGGTGATAAGGGCCATTTATCTGGACATGCTGGACAGATTGTAACAGTTGTGGGGCATGAATATGCATACAACTTACAATTTGAACATTCTAGCAAATTCTGTACTGTTGGGTGTAAGTATGCATACAGCTTTCTTTCTGAACATTGTATCAAAATATGTACAGTTGTGGGGAATGCTTATGCATACACATTAGTAGCACTCACAGGATACAAACCCCTGCTGTGTGTGACAAAATATTATTGCTAACATCACAGTACACTGTGCTATCAGGGAATTGATGTAAAGCTTTCGACTGTTTTCTATCTAAGTTTCCCTAACTTGTACACAATAACTGACCCCTTGACACTTCCAACATTGTTATGCAAGACTTCATGCCCATTTTATCTGCATACCATGGTGTGGATGACACTGCTTAAGATACAACAGTGCTATTTATAGTATGGAACAGATCTGCAACATATGAGAGAAGAGTAAACAGAATCACTCCAGGGGTTATACCTTTATTCACAGACTATTACACATTTATTTCTACTGCTACAACACTTTCTAAGGCTCTTATATTTATTTGTTATGACAGTACATGCAGACTCATTACTAATCTGCTTTGCGACACAGCCTTTGCAGCCCAGCATCATGGGCTTGCTGGTTTGCAGCCCACTCATCTGCAGCTGTCAGAGAGATGCAGTGATATTTAGCCATACCTATACATAGTATGCAAGCTATGCAATTATTTACTACTTGGTAGAATGAGTACTTACTCAGTCCTGAGGCACTGGGTATCTCCTGAGACTCCTGGATCCACTGTTCCAGGACATCCCCCTCTGCCGCTTCAGGTCAGCATGGTGGTGCCTGACCTGCTCACCAGTCCGGGGGATACCTGTGGCACTGCTGAGGTCATGGGTGAGACTGTCCCAGGCCTCCATTTTATACTGTGAGCCCTGGTACTGGCCCTGCAGTAGTCTCTCCTCATGGTGTTTTATCAGGAGCCATACCATAAGTTTTGACTCCTGGATGCCCCAGCTCTGTGCTCTAAATCAAGTGCCTTCACCCACACCAGCCATTCTGCCTGCAGTAGGAAGCTACAACCAGTTATGAGATGTATTCCCGCCTGTGGGGTTTAAATACGGCCATTTTCCCACACTTTCCCATGATTGGCTGGTTTTGAAAAGGCTGAGCTATGGGCACACCTGCTTACATAAGGCTGGCACTGCTTAAAGCGGTATACCACTAGGCAGATTGAATTGGCTCCGCTACACATTGCTTACACTTACTAACTTGCACTGTGCTGTGGTTAGCATTGCTTAATAGTTAATTAGCACTGTATTTGCCATTTGGCAATGGTTTATTCTTCATTATAGGTTATATATGTGTCTAGTATCCGTGATTCATGTGCACATACACTGTCTGGGGACCTGGGGACTTCTACACTTTATTACAATCACTCCTCAGAGCTATGCTTACTGCAGTACTCTAGTTCACATATTTATGTTATGTAGAAGGTTATACCATTTCACACTGTACATAGATTCACTTCACGTTTGGTTTGGTTTTCCTGTGGTGAGGATTACTTTGCTGATACCTAATTCATACCTGTTGCTATGATGGCTTAGTGGTTAACTACTGTGACTATAATGTGTAGGGTCCTGAGTTTGAGCCTTGCAGAGGCAGTTTATTTTGTTGCTGGGCAGAACATGGGCCATTGGATACAGAGTGATTATGGCACTTTAAAGCAGTTGTGAGTGGGTTTGCGTGGGTTTGCAGGATGGTAAGCACTGCTAACCTCCGGTTACAGTTTCTTACACTCAGTTAGCTTTTACTTTGCTTAATCTGTGTAGGCAATGCTTACCCCACGCAAATTAACTTAAACACGCTTACTACTGCTTATTTTTGCTTAAACCTGCTTACTAGTGCCTTATTCATTATGACACTGACACTTCACATGTGCATTTCATGCAATACTTCAGGTCACATTTAAATGTTATTCCATAGGTTATATGGAAAAACAATGTAAAATTATGTTCTTATACAGATTTCCCATGGAAAATTATTTGTGCTGTAGTGGGACTTGAACTGGGAATGCCTGTTCATTAGGTGGATGCTCTAACCACTCCATTATTGCTGTGCTGTTTCATTTGCATATATATTCCTTGTTATCCTCTTCAGCCTTTTCAGCTGCTTTATCCGTAGCTAGACGATGGGCAAACCCGCGCACCTACGTTTAGCTGTACTCGGGGTTTTAAAACACATCAATAATAGGGATTCTTCATTTTATTTGACTGTACTGTTGAACACATGGGGACTGTCGGTGGGGATATGCGGACACTTATGAGTTGTCTCACTCATTTATTTACACATTCTTCTGTTCTACTTTGCAGTGGTGTGTTTATTCTGAGAGCTCTGATCTCAGACACACTCCCTGCACTTGTCTACACTCCATGTAGCATTTGGAGTTCAGGCAGCGCACCTTCATTAATATGCATGGCATGCTGCCGTCCTCCTCTTCAACTGCTGCTTCCTTGCAGGACTAAATTAATCCTGCATGGAAGATTAGTAAATCTGGGGACATATCTTTCCGAAGAAGTTGCCTTTCATCAATGTGTGAGAGAGCAGGTGCAGTTGATCAAAAATTAGTTTGTTGAACTGAACCAGGTTTCTGAAATTGAGTTCACAGTACAGTGGGAATCAGAGAATTTATTCTTTCCCCACTGTTGTGCAATCTCAGAGTTGATATACAAGTGCTAGGGGGTGTGGGTAGGCTTGCCCCCAGCAAAAATGCTAGTTTAGTGTCATGTTTCGATCTAGCGTAGATCAATGATTTTGTCTTTTGATCATTTGCTTTCAGTAGAAAACTGAGACCCCTCATAAAATCTTCCAAAGCTAGTTACAAAAAAAGTCAACCACAAGGCATTCTATAGCTATGTCAAGAATCTAAATGGCAATACTCAGATCTGCTCTGAGCTACAGCAGAATGGCACTAGATATACTGATCCCAAGGATATTACCAATATCCTGGCAGATAGATTCAGAGCCAACTTCACCCCCCTTTCACCCCCTAAAGGACCCGTTTCAATACCGAAAGAATGCCAAATTCCATTAATCATGGCCACTCAGTTAAAAACCGCAATCTCCAAAGCCAAGAATGCAGCATCCATGGGACCAGACAACATCCCAGGCTGTGTACTGCATAAATTACAAAATGAACTGGCACCTCACCTATGTGTTATGTTTAATCATAGCCTCTCCTCAGGCTTAGTGCCCACAGAGTGGCACACAGCTACAGTTATCTCACTCCACAAGGGGGGGATCCACTTTGGATCCCGAGAACTACCATTCCATCAGTCTGATGAGCCTGATCCGCAAGGCCATGGAAAGTATTATCATGGAACTTATAAACAAAGACAGTGGCAACCTTCAAACACTGGACTCACCCAGTTTGGGTTCGTGAAGGGCCGATCTTGCCTCCTGAACCTGATTGACTTCTTCAAATCAGTCTCCAGAGCCGTGGACGAAAGTAAGGTAGTTCACACAGCCTACTTGGACTTCACCAAGGCTTTCAACACTATTCCCCCACTCTGGAATCATAGATACACTTACTAAGCTGGGCATTAATCCCTACATCACTCGATGGGTTGCAAACTGGCTTGCTGACAGAACACACACACTGTAATAGTAGCCGACTCCAAATCCAGCTCCAGACAAGTAACAAGTGGTGTACCATGGGGTTCTGTCCTGGGACCACTCTTGTTTGGCATCTAGTTCTCTGATGTACAGGCCAACACTAAGGGACTCTGGCTTACAAAGTTCACAGATAACTGCAAGCTGGAAGCCATTATTGAATCCCCCAAATAATGTGGATATACTACAAAAAATGTATACTTGTCCCCTTTGGGAAAAAACACATTCCTGTGAACTACCACATAGGTGGCAGTACACTAAACACCGAATGTGTGATAAGAAACCTAGGGACACAGGTGGACAGTGGTGTCACCTTTGATAACCACATAGCCACAACAGTTAGAAAATCATTCTACGTGGCACACCTCATCATTAAGGACTTTTCATACAGAAAAAAGGAGGTCATTGTCCCTCTGTACTCATCCCTCATTAGACCCATTGTAGTATATAATGCCCCATTTGGTATGTACCTCACTAGGCATCTGCAACAACTAGAAAGGCTGCAGAAATACCTCACAAAAAGAATCACAGGCCTAAAGCAGATGCCTTATGTTGACCATCTAAAAAATTCCAGCTATACTCTGCTGCATATCAGCTACTCAGAGGCGATCTCTGCCTAACATACAAGGCCATGTCAAACCCCAAGTTGTTGTACATGCTACACTTAAAGAAATCCCAATCCCTCTGAGTCACATGCTCCAGGGATCTTAGCCTTGTCATCGCGATGAATAGAACATGCTGGAGGGATAGGTTCCCAACACAGAGACTCCCCATTCTCTTGAATAGGCTGCCCATACATGTCAGGCAGAGTGCCTCAATGGCCCTCTTCAAGAGGAACCTTGGCGATTGGATGGGAGATAAGAAATTCACCCTGGGGATCACATCAGTAGCCCTGCTAGACAGGGGTCCAGGAAAGTAAATATTTGTGGGAAGCAATATCCAGGGAATTGTTATGGCTAGGCTTTTATAGGCCCTAGGGCCGATAGCCTAGTACCTACCTATGAACCTATGAACTGATGAAGTATAGTTTGACATATCTCCATATTGATAGTTATTCTCCTATATATATATGGATTCCATTAAAATGATCAATTGTAGACTGTGAATATACTTTTCCCCCCTGTTGTGCATTCTTGAAGTTGGTATATATAATTACTGTGGGATGTTTTGGGTGCAGGTGGACTTCTCCCTGTAATTTTTTTTATAAATCTGTATGAATCAACTTTGTGTGAATTCAAATCTTTGTGATTCGAACTATTTTACCATTTGACATACATTCAAAGTTTGATACTACAAATATCTGTCATAGACTCATAAATATATAACCTCCCTAAAGTAGTGAATGAATCATTGCCAGTGCAGAAATAGAAACTGCACTGGTAATGGTTTCCCATGGGAAATAGCGTTTGGCACTATGACATTCATCTTTTTTTTCTGTGATCTACGATAGCTCAAGCAGTTTTACCTCAAGCATGTTATGGATGCTACATATGCATACAAAGATGTATTTATTTATTTGTTTTATTTTATTTTATTTGTTATTTGTTGACCAGTTTAGCTCCACTAAGCTAGTAGTCTCTTTTCAGGAGAGACTCAAGATGGTATTGGTACCATTTTATATATATATATATATATTTTTTTTTTTTTTTTTTTGCATGCATCATGTGTAATTTCAATAATGTTATGCTGTAACAGCATAAAAAGGATCAACACCACAGTCTGTGCTTTGATGATAGGGTCTTTACCTTTGCCACTCACATACAGCATGAACTTATTTGCTTTACGATTTAAGAAACAAAAATATGGCATAAAGAGTGTTCTCGTTTATAAATGGGCAAATCATGATATGCCTGCCTTATCCTGCAAAGTATTTACGTCTCATGTAAGTCAAATTCTTAGACAAAAACATAACTGAATTTCAAGAAACATACATATTTGTATCTAGCATCATCCATTATGCACGTTTTGTATTTCAAATGTATCACTGACCCACATTCTAGAAAATCTTGCAATAAATGCAAATCACTTCTAGAACAGAAATGCATATATCTAATAAAAAATGCAGTTTCTGAATTCATACAATACTCTACAGAGACTATAGTTTAAAACATTTTCCTGATCAAGTATGGCTGCAAGTTACAGTCTATAAGCAAATGACCCTTATTGTATATGCAAATGATGATGCCAAACATGATAGAACAATTCATAGATGTATAAAGTCAACACTGTGTGTTACATCATTCATCTGTTTTGGGTATTAGAAATATCTGAGGTGCATTAGCTAGAACTGCAGCAGCAATTCTGTATGAAAAACAAAAGTCGGTGGCTTCCTTCAGAATCAGTATCCAAGGTGTTGCATGTTGCCACCCTCTAAAGTACAGACTTGTGCACCAGCATCTAATGTGTCATTACATCAGTGACAAGAGCATAGCTACCTGCAACTGTGTATTTAGGGATAGCATGCAGAAGTTTATAGACATGTGCCACCCATACGGAATCAACGGCAATGCATGGAGGAAGTATGGACTATCAACCTCTGTAGACACAAAGATATGTTTAGCATTAACTGTCCTTGCTACATGGTCCAGTAACTCATTCCCTCTAGTGAAGCTCTTGAAGTTTGCACTGCAGCTTCCAATGGGTGGAGCCTAGCATTTTGATAAAGATCTAATTATGTCCTCACATTTCAAACAAATCTTCGTATCTCTTGAACCATGGGGTTACTAAAGAAATGTACAAATCAAATTCTTCACCACAAACTATTTTTTATCATGGCAGTATTCTTTAGATTCTAGGTCTTAAATTGGATGTTATAAACTGGGTCTATAGCACTTGATCGAATGGCTATTCAGTGAATAGCCATTCATCGAACACCTGTTTATCAAAGCCGCTCTTCATCGAACACTGAATTTTAACTAGGGCAAACCAGCGGTTGGCCATCATCTGGAATTTGCCCTTTTCCCCACTGTAGTGTGATCTCAGAGTTAGTATGTTTAATTAGGAGGAGTGTCGTGGAGCAGTCCCCCGCATGGCGGGTATGAGGGGAGCATAGCCACCCACCTTGGTATGTTTTAAATTTTATTTTATTTATTTATTTATTTATTTACAGCTGCTTGGTTGGTCTACCATTGGTTTGTTCTACTAAAATTTGCCATTTGATGAAAAGAGGCTTCAATAAACAGGTGTTCAATGAATAGCCATTCGATCAAGTGATATAGACCCTATAAATCACAGTAAAAGAGTAGCTATTAAATAGATAGCATTTTTGTAAACAACATACAATATCTCAGCGACCACTCAAGTTACATGCACAATGTCAGAAACATTTTGTTCATCCTCCTGAGAGATGTTGCATGAGATTAGCAGTTCTTTCTATGCTACTTGGTTGTTGAGATATTTAGAGAAAGATGACAATTATAACAATGTAAATAAATATTATATGAACACCAATTAATATTGCTTTGTCTGCACCAGACAGAAGTCAAATATTAGTGTCTATATCAGAAGATCGAATACTAAAAATAGCGAACACTCTTTTATCGAACTTAGAAACACGAAACCTTAAAAAGTCGATGGAACAGATCAGCAAATTTTTTCCCAGGGAAAAAATTTGCTGATCCAAAAAAAAAACAAAAACAATGTACAGGCAAAATAAAGTGGGGGGCTTTGCTGCCCCCACCTCCCAATTTGGGGGGCTGTGCCCCCCCACGCACCCCCCACCTTAGATATACCAACTCTGAGATCGCACCACAGTGGAGAAAACAGCAAAGTCCAGAGAATGGCCCATCAATTTTTTTTTCCCTGGGAAAAATCGATGCCCCGTGCCTTCGACATTTTCAGGTTTCACATTTTAAAGTTCGATATAAGAGCATTCACTAATTTAAGCATTCGCTCTTCTGATAGGAATCCAAATATTAATGCAACTGTATTTACCATTGTGTAAGCTTTCAGGTGGAACATTTTATTACTTTGTATGCAGCATGCTTTTGGAATTATTAATACAAATATGAGCAAGTGATATCTGATGCCTAGAACATCAGTGGGATGTAACTACAGAAATACCTGGAGGTGTCACTAGGATGAAATGGGTTAATCCTCTGATGGGACATATTAGGAATTTAAATGGCATCAGTTTTGGAAATCCTATACCAGTTCCTTCATGTGATTCTGCAGAATGTGCAGGTGTGCTTATGAATTCTAGAGACAGCAAAAAAGAGAAACAACTCTATGCATGCATTTTACAATATAGATCATTTTCCTGAGGTACATGGTATCATCGTCTGTATGCACATTACCATGAAGACCCAAACCTTTCAATCTGCAGAGAGAGAGAGAGAGAGAGAGATACTTTCCAGTCAAGCATGTAGCAGGCCACATATAATGTTGTCCACTGCTGTGTACAGTGGGGGATGCTGGATGCGCATTGGAATTGAAGATGACGTTCCCCATTAGAAATGCCCAGACAGTGACTGAGATTGCTTACCACACATTTACAGACATGGAACAATGCCCCTTTTGGGATGTACCTTACCTGACACCTGCAGCAACTGGAGAGACCCCAAAAGTACCTCACCAAGAGGATCATGGGCTACAAACAGATGTCCTATGCAGCTCGACTAAAGAAACTCCAGCTCCACTCAGTTGCTTACCGCCTACTCAGAGGCGATCTATGCCTGACATACAAAGCCATGTCAAACCCAGAATTAATGGACATGCTCCACCTCAAAAAATCCAAGTCCCTTAGAGCTACATGCTCCAGGGACCTAAACCTCAGCACAAAAATAAATAGGACATGCTGGAGGGACAGATTCATTTCCCAGAGGCTCCCCTCACTCTGGAATAGAATCCCAATTCATGTTAGATATAGCCCCTCGCTGCCCCTCTTCAAGCGAAATCTGGACGCGTGGATGGGAAATTGCAAATTCACCCCTGGGATCTCTCCTGTGTCCCTGCTAGACAGAGGCACAGTAAACTAATCTTAAAAGGGTACCTTCTGTGACCTACTTTACAGAGGCACAGTAGGCTAATCTAATAGGGAGGCAGAAGCCAAATACACTCTGGCTAGGCTTATAAATGCCCTAGGGCATATAGCCTAGTATCTACCTATGAACCTATGAACCTATGGAAACGTATGTGCATGCTTTTGGACTTCTGAAGATATGGTTCTCCTTATTGACTGCACCCACTGCCACAGTGTAGTGTGCACCTGAAATCTGCAGCAAAGCATTTCAGTAAAGCATGAGTTAAGATTTATTTAATAAGAAAATTCTTAATCATAAATAACCTGCATGCTGAACCTAAGATATTGCTTTTTATATATGTTAAGTATGAGTGATGGGGTATAAACTTAACATGACAATAAAAATCACTGGCAGAATATTATATGATACTTTGGAAAAAGAATGTTGGATAAAATATCTTTGTAAGTCATTACAGCTAAAATTGTTAGTGTCCCCGCTGGTATATCTGACAACTTCAAAAACAATGAATAACTGTCTATTTAATGTAAAAATGTTTTTGACTATAATAGATCACCAGCTCATATTACGATAACATCAATAAAAAATTTTTGGCATTAAAAAATTACAGATGTCAGCAAAATGAGTATCTCAAAAGCCTAAAGCAAAGTTTGAATAAGTAGGGGCCATAGAAACTCTGTAGTTACATCACTGGTCAGTTGGATAGATAATCTTATCTAAAAATGTAAAAACAAGCTGCTTTTCACTCAAGAAAATTCCTAGATTCAGTGAGCTATAAATTAAAGGAATTTGCACTCACAGAAGTGATTACCTGCATAAAACATACTCTTTCTGAATGTATAATTAAAACAGGATGGAGTAGACTTTGCTTTGAATGTGCCTTCTGTGGAAGGTTGGGAGACGGACTGGCAACTCGACACTGTAAAACTCCACTGCCAATCATGAGCAGACAGATGATCCGCTGTGGCGACCCTTAACCGGGAAAAGCTGAAAAAAGAAGAAGACTTTGCTTTGAACATCCATCACTGTTGTCCTTATGTCTATTCAACAGGTATTGAATCAGGAGAGAAATGTTATTTTGTAACAGAACAACATTAATAATATTGTAACTGTAGCTGCAATGTACATTCTTGAATAAAACTAGAAAAATCATTATAGTTTGATTTTCTGAGCCATACCTGTATTTTTATTATATTTTATTACTAATTTAATTGAACTTACCTTTTCAATTGACTCTCAAACAATTTGTCTCTGTATGTCTCTGACTTTATGTGTGAGAGAGGTAAAATAAGTTATGTTCTAAAAGCAAAGGCAAAAATAGAGCTTTCCTTGTGGTTATTAGTGCATGATTATTTTTTCTCTTTGAGTCTAAATTAATACATTAGAAAAAAAAACAGGTGAATGTCTTACATTTTCCACAACCGGGTCAGACTTCAAATAACTTGTTTCCTCTGCTAAAGGGATGCCTGAAATTTGACAATAATTGA
Source organism: Protopterus annectens (assembly GCF_019279795.1). Classification (NCBI taxonomy): domain Eukaryota; kingdom Metazoa; phylum Chordata; order Ceratodontiformes; family Protopteridae; genus Protopterus; species Protopterus annectens. The sequence goes on along the minus strand of NC_056739.1, from coordinate 678,331,805 downwards.
CTTGTTTTGGTCAGACAAGGAGGACAGAATGTTACTGGGACTTCAGCTTAAAATCAGGAGCTCTGGTAGGTAGTCCTACTTTGCATTACTGGGGAACACATTGTTTTCTGAACTGTACTGTCTGGTATGTGAAATGTGTGTGCTTTTCTACTAGAATATGTACACTACTCCATTTCTCTGTAGATATAAAATGAAATTCCCCATGCATGTATGAGAAGGCTTTTTAATGTGACCTTCAGTTGAACCCATAGCTGTTCTCAGAGTCTTCGCATTACATTTTTTTTTCAGTTTAATTTTTTTTCTGTTTTTGCAGATGGCATTTTCTCAGTGTTCATTGCTGTAATTAAGACACATTTTCAAGAATCCTATTACATCTTTTCAATGTACTGTTAGTAATGTATGGTATAGATGTCAGCCTAGTTAGTGTTTGATTTAGAGACAATGAAACAGAATGTGACAGCAGAAGTGACCGCTTTGTTCACCTGGTACACCTATTTTCCTACCCCAAAGATACTACATGGTCTACAGCATATTTTTATTTATTTTCCTCATAAGACATGACATGACAACTATTTTGCTTGTTTACAGCATATCTGCTTCCCTGTGTCCCTGTGTCTTCCTTAAGTCAATAAACTTGCTTCTTTGAAATGTATTTACTACCTGTTATAAATCCCTCTTTAAAATATGAAAGTCAGTTTATCTTCTTTGCCATCTTTCAGCAATAAAGATGTTAAGGTTGTCCTGTTAGTCTCTCTTTATATGAGTTTTGTTTCCCACTCTGCGAATGCTTTCCCTTTCCGAACTGCCTCTGTCTGATTACTGTTCCTAGATCGATGAGGACTCCAGGGCTATATACAATACTCTTGATGAGCACTTAACAAGCATTTTCAGATGCATCCATTTGTTAAACAGCTTACACTGATTGCTTACTTAATGTCTGATCATCTCTTATGTGTCCTTCCTTATATTTGCTGCTACTACTCAGCTTCCAAGACCATACTTCGCTGTGTGTGTTTTTGTTTGTGAGACATATTACTTTGCATTTCCATACATTAAATTTAAGTTGCTTTGATTAGATCTTCTTTTCAAATACTTCTCAACTTTGTTACACCTTCTTATGTAACAGACCTGGTATACAACTCCATAATCAGCAAAGAGGTAATCTTTTCTTTAATGTCTTCTGCAGTTTTATGTATGAAAATAAAACAAAAATCTGCATAGTATACACCGATGTATTAACAGAAAATAAAATAAAATAAAAACATGCAAATGAGGAGGCTGATAACCTTATTTACTAATAAAGTACTAAGCACTTTTGAATCTGTCTGAAACTTCATCAAAATTAATTAAAAACACTGACAATTTAACTAGATACAGGCAAGCATGTGATAAATTATGTGATAAATGCTGACATAATTAACAACTACAAGTTTTTTGAATGAATGAAGGGTTTCTTTTTTAATACAGCCTTACAATTAATATGTTCATTCAGTCCTGGAATGCCTGACTTTTTCAGCAGAATTTACCAGTAACAGCCTTAACGATGTCTCCTTCTCTAATGTATTTATCAATAGAATTAAAAGCAAGAAAAAAATGTAAATACTTACAATAAGTTTATAAAACATTTTTTTAAATTCTTAACCTCAGTTACATAACTGTGTTCATACATTCACCTCTGTAAACATATTTTGGTTCTACAAATGTAAACTACATCATGAGTCATACCACAAATCAAATTTACAATTTTTACAATTTTAAATATCCTGGTGATTGTCAATCTTTATGTGAATTTAAGCAAAAAAAAGGGGGGTGAATGGGAAATTAACATGTACTATTTGCATGTGTTACAGGTAAAAGTACCCCTAATACAAATGTGTGTGTAATTTACCACTTCAGCACGGCAATTCTAAATGTCATTAGAATTCTTTTTGCTAGCAAATAAAGGCCTGATACCAGTAACCTATTTAACATCACTGTTAGTGGTGAGAATTTTTCAGTTTTCAGTCACTGTAGTCTGCAGATCTGGTATGTCAAAACTATAGGTAAGAACATAACTGAACTGCCATTTCTCAGGCTCAGATTTATTAGGTGTGACATCATTTCTCTCACAACACTAGAGGCTTGAAAACTGATTTCACCTTGATATGATGTCATTTTCACATTAATTAATTAATTAATGTAGGTTGGATAGCCCCTCGCTTCTAATTACTTTTTCAACTCTTTATCTCCCTTAGTAAAAGCCAACTCATGTACAGTCAGTTTACTTGTTCATGTGTTCATTCATGACTTTTTTTAATGTAGAAAAGACAAAGGTTTTGTAGTCTAGATATGAACAGTTTGCATCCCTTTTCTAAAAGATGGATGTGCTCATGTACATATTTAGCAATAATCAAATCTAAAAAGTTGATTACACTGGAATTTTGCTGGATGTTAAGTTATAAAAATTCAGTGAATATGTTCAGAAATTCATCAAATGCAGGCAACTCACTTGTCTAAGTGCACCAGTAAGAAACACATATCTTTAATATATCTAAAATATGGTATGACTTTGTCAAACAGGGCATGACTGTATACAAACATTTTCTTCCAAAGGGCCATTACAAGACAAGTGTAGCTATGGGAAATGAATGTATCCAGGCCTGCACCAGCCATCTGATTAAAATACAACTCTTTGAAAATAAAGAAGTTTCATAATAAAACAATGACATATCTGATAATTATAGTTTGCTCATACACAAATAAGTCATTGAGCCTTGGAGTATCAAATTACTAAATACAATGTAACAAGTGAATGATACAGTGTAATCACAGGATCATAGGAGGTTACTAGGCTGTCAGTCCTAAGGCCTCTAAAAACCTCGTCATATTATACCCTTGTTCCCTTATGGACCAAAATATATAGTCTATGTTTGCGTGTGAATCTAGGATCAGCACCAGCTGCCCCCGTCTAAGAGGGACAGAGGTGAAACTCATGGTGTAAATTTATGGTTTCCCACTCAATTGTCCAGGTTATGCTTAAAGAGGGCCATTGAAGAGCTCTGTTTTACATGAATTGGGAGTTTGTTCCAGAGGAGTGGCAACCTCTGGGAGACATATCTGTCTCTCCAGCATGTCCTGTTAATATTGCAGGCTAGGTTAAGATCCCTAGAGTGAGTGAATCTTGTCCTATTGGATTTGTGGATGTGTAGCAGCTTCATCTAGGCAGGGTCTGAGACTGCTCTGTAGGCCAGGCACAAGTTGCCTATAAACAAAGAAGACTACACTGAAACCATTCCCAATGTTATAAGCACACTAAACTCTAAGCTATAAGGCAATGACAATTTTGAAAATCATCACAGTAAAAGATTCAAAATGTCATTCACCAAGTATGTGCACTATTGTTTGATATTAATAATAATCAGAGTTCACAAGAATTAAAATTAATTGGCTACAAAGATTTGCAGTAAATGAATTTGCGATTGCCTTAAAAGAAGATGGTAAAACAAGTATGTTAATGCTTCACATGGCAGATGAAGAAAGTCCACAACAAGTATGCTGTAGCACCTCCAGAAAAGTGTGTGTACAAGACGACTAAAGTAGAGCTAAGCAAGTTCAATTTATCTAAATACAGAATAAAAAAACAAGGTTTCATCAGGAGGCAATTTCACATAAAACTGTTAAATTGATGTAGCACCCTGGGCTCCAAAGCATGCCGCCCCTCTCAATAAAACTAACATAAACCACTTTGGTATGGAGCTAACTCAACAAAACTCTTTAATTCGTTGGTACCTGATAAAAAAGACCAAAAGACTGACATATCTGTCTATCTGTCTTATCTAGATATGTGGATCTACTAAAGTTAATCTAAACTTCAATTGACTGACAATAAAAACATTGAACAGAAAAAGGATGGAAAAAAAGATTAACACCCTAACACACATGCTCTTAAGCACAATCTCAGACTATGCAAAAGAAAACAACTGTTTTTGGTAGGGGGCATCCCTCCATAGCCCCTGTGTAGGGAGATGTGTCACCCTACACCACATGCTAATTACCACTACTACATCCAAAATCACACATTCCTTAATGCAAGTAAGGGGCATATTCTTCAATTCTGGGCTTGTCGATATCACACACCTTTTAGCCAATCTGTTTTGTAGCATGTTATCAAAGCAGACGTTGACATTTGGAATTAATAAAAATGCTGCAATACATGCATACACACACGCGCGCACGCACACACACACACACACACACACACACACACACACACACACACACACACACACACACACACACACACACACACTCAAACAGGTCACTATCAGTTTATCAAACACACTATTCCCCAAACACCTCTTCATCTAACCCAGTTAAATGAAATCCTATTCCACTGAATGCTTGTTTCATCAAAGTTTTTCCAAGGGGAAAAAAACTGTGGGCTGCCATCGGGGATTTGCCCTTTTCCTCAGTGTATTGTGAACTTGGAGTTGGTATATTTGGTTAGGGAGGTGTGGGGTTTGTAAGTTTTAAATAGTGCTGTTCTTGTTGGAGTTGCTGTGTTGATCAGGTGGTTGTTTACCCTGAGAAAGTATTTTTTAACAATCATTTGATGGCTTAAGTTTCATTTAATTGGGTTTAACGAAGAGTTCTTCGGGGAATAGTATGATTGATTAACTGATAGACCACACTCAAACATATCTATCTATTTTACTAGCACATTTTAAAAAAAAACAACAAAAAATAGTCTAAGCCAGTAATGTGCCATACATATTAAAATGCTGTCAAGGAAATGTGAATTCAAAAATATAGACAGTGGGATGAAAAATCATATCATATGCAGTTGTTCATCTATGGCATTCGGAAAGAAAACACTTGTGGAGACAGTGTTAAATTTTACAAGTTTGCAGTACATGTACATCTACATAAATATAATATATGTATATATATATATATATATATATATATATATATATATATATATATATATATATATAAAATCACAGACAACAAACAAAAGCCAAGTGCATTTTATTAGTTCATACCAGAAAACATGCATAATATTAGACAGAAGCTCAATAGGCAAGCATTTTATAGAAAAATTGATTCATAAATGAAAATATCCATTTGAAGACAATAAGTATGTCCCACATGGGAACTCAAAATAGGTTATGAGGAACAAGAGATCAGAAAGACAAGCATCAGAACAGGTACAATAAACGTACATAAAATAAAACTGTGACCCAAAAATAAATGTAAGGCACATCACGAGTAGCAAACAAATAAATCACCAGAGAGCAGTACCCCTAGTCAAGACTGAGAAAATGTACATACATAATTGTAACTGTGATTAAAAAAAATCTTAATGCCAGACCAATCACATTCTAAGGACACCTACAAGGGCTGTCATATTTGCATATATGGAACAACTTTTTTATATAGTACTCCTAGACACTTCTATTGTCACAAAGAATCTTCAGAACAAGTACACTAGTAAATTAGAAAACTATAAAAGGAATGGGAGGTTGATATGACAGTAAGTTTATACCTACTTAGATTTTTCATAACATTAAACTCAGATCTACTAAATCAAATTATAAGCCAAACTGCAAGAAGAATACAACAAGCTGTTTGAAGGCCCTGGAGTATAAATTATTTGCAGCTAATACTACTCAGAAATAAGGTAATCTGCCCAGATAGGGCAACAGGTGAAGTTGTTACCCTTTAGGCTAAACTAGAATCAGAACTCAAGAGATTGGTGGAAGCAGAATACTGATAGAATTGTGAGTCCTTCTCATCTGTTATCAGTTATAATTACCCTACCAAAAAGCAATTAACACAGAGAAGTAAGGGTATGCATCAACATGAAAAAAGCTAGTAATGGCATCTCAAGAAAAATACATTTTACACACAACCTTAACACTGCCCCTTAAACCAACCTTAACCCTATACCCTACCTTAATAAAAACATTCCCATAACACTGCCACTACACATGACATGCTTGGACTCACAAGAGTGTACAAAAACACACTAACAACACTACATCTATTCCTTTACCTAACCCTTACCCTAACCCAAAAATACACACACTCATACACAAAAACAAAACTTGTATCCGTCACCTATTCACCAACCCTAACCCTAGCTCACTGTTAACTGTTAACACATGCAAAAACTATATCTACCCCCTCCAACCCCCCTACTTGTCTCAATGAAAGACACAGTTAACATGTCAACCACTCAGCTATTCATTCCATTGACATTAAACATCACCCCCTCTATTTGTTGGCCAAACAGATACACAGATGTCTGCTGAGCTCAGATGACTGTATTTAAGTATAAGGTGTCACAAAGTTGAGCTGGATCTAGACAACACTTATGTTACAACATTAACAGCCCAATAAGAATGCAGAAAAGGTTTGTTACTGGTTAAACCTCAGCAACTAAATTATTCCAAAATACAGTACAGTGGGTACTTCAGAGATTACCAGGAAACAGATGGTGAAGACAAAACAGTAAATAGAATGCTGCAGAGAAAACACAATTCCAGAACCAAAAGAGTGGAACAAACTAAAAACAAACCTGCTAAGGATGACTTAAATGTAATTAGTTGAGCCCAATTGTTCTTTATTGTTTTAAGTATTTCATCAGAATGACATAAATTTCAAAACACTTACCTTTATATATCAAGTTGCAAGATTCATCAGTGATTTTGAATGAGCTGTGTTTATGTGAATTTAATTTAAAGGGGCAGAATAGTTTTTAGTTACCTTGGGGGTTACGTCTCTGTTTAATGTATGTCCACAGAAATTAGTGTGGAATTCATTTATACCATTTTGAGTAAATTAGAAGTAAATAATATTTATTGATGGATATTATTTTGATCAATAACTTTTTATATTTGATGAGGTTATATATCAACAAATACAAGAAGTGGCTATGGGGAGTAATGTAGAATTGGTTTTGCATACCTAGTTATGGCATGGTGGGAATAAGAGGTTTTAGATTTTCATCTATTTTTATTTGCTATATTTTACAAATGTTATATAGAGGATTTCGTGTTTTTTTTTTTTTTGTTTTGTGGAATGGGGCTGTAGGAAAAACATAATGCATTTTTACTAGATTTGAATGACATTACCTGTGTTTTAGAATTTATTATTGGGAGAATGAAAACTAAAATAAATTTTTAGATGCTGCAGTGAATTTAGAAAAGATTTTAAACAGGAAAAAGTCTACTAGTAATGTATATAGAAAGAAGACATTTGTTGACAACTATATGCTTTATACTAGCCAACGTAGTAAAGTTATGAGAAGTAACATTGCTAGGGGACAGTGTATCAAGTATATTGCTAGGGAGCAGTGTAAATGTACATCACTAGGGGACAGTGTATCAGGTTAATTAGACTGATTAGTAAAAATGATATTTTTTGATAGAGAAGCAAATATTCTTATAACGTTGTTTATTGAGAGACATATCCTACGAGAGTATTACAGGTATTAAAGAAGGAAGCTAGTGACCATAGAGTGAATAAATTTGCCCTGATTTTGAAGCAAGGATATACCTTTAAGGTTAAAAATTAGAAGAAGGTGGCATTTTTAGTAGATAATTTTCTGTCCCTATTTGTCAATATGCAGGTTCTATAAAACAGATTGTGAAAGGAAACTGGTAGACTATTTATGGAAATCAGGCTTTAGTTAATGCTATTGGTGAGACACCTAAATTCACTACTAAAAAAGAAAATGACTTGAAGTAGTTATTAGAACATCAAAATGACTCATGTAAATCCTACTGAAATGAACAGTCCAATGGCAACAGCTGTACTCATGATTCAATACAAGAAAAACATTTTAATAAATCTGTTGTTTAGTGCTTTCATCTGTCAAAATAGTCTTCATCAGAACAAACAGAATAAGATATTGATCTGGTTTATATAGCATTCCCAGTCAAATCAAGTTGTATCACTTCCTATTGAGTTCATCATATTACATCATTTTCTGTTAGAATTTTAAAATGTATTTACAAACACACTACCAAACAATAAAATTACAAAATTTATATAAATCTTGAAAAAGATTTCCATATGTTAGTCATATGTATGTATTAACTGTTTATACTGCATTGCTTTAAACATAAACAAATAGCAAACATGGGTCACAATCTGACACTTGTGATTTTCAATATTGCTCCTACAGATACATTGCTATTTAAGCCTGGAGGATTGGTAATGTCCAATCTTAGTTGCCAACAAAGTTCATGACATTCAATTTTAGTTTCCCATTAGTCCCATCTAGAGTCAATATGAACATCTTCGAGTACAAGGAATAGCAAAGCATTGTTTTCATATGCCTTAATATGTTTATACAATACATTGGTCTCTACCTTGCTTTTGATAGCATATAAATGCTCATACACTTGCGTTTATAATAACCTTTAAGTTTCCCCAACATAAATTCATGGGCAAATTTTACAAGCAAAGACAATGACTCCTCTACTCATACAATTGTAGAATTGTTTACTGCAACTTTATTGCCATTTGGGCCAACTTTTGTTTGTTCTGTATTAGCAATGCAAGAGCAGTTGCTTTCTAAGAGTGGTAAACAACAGATTTGTTACACTGTTTTTACACCTTAAGTAGTTTTGTTCTCTGGTTTTGAATCACAAGTACAGCTGCTGTCATTCAACTGTACATTTCAGTAGGCTTCATTTTAGTAATTTTGGTTGTTTTATTTTATCCTTCTGGTTCCGCTTGCTTGTTTCCCATTATTAGAACATCCAAAAAAGAGGATAGGTCAGAATCAGGTACTTTTCCATGCAATGGTTGCAAAGCTTGAATTTGTTTTTATTAATAGATTTTATACTCATGACAGTATTGGTGTTTTTATGTTATTAGGTATTGCAGCTCTCCCGGTTATTATGTTGGTGAAATGACTAGGAAACTGTGACAATATACTTATGAACACAATTTAGCCATCAGAAATAAGGATGTTAATACTACATTAGCTAAATGCTCCCTGAAATGTGCTGATTTTAGGATGCTTGCATGTATGAATGTAGATTATGTCTTCAGCAATTCTAAAGAAGAATTTAATTTAGCACTAGAAAACAAGGAACTGTTATGACATTTTGTTAAGGGCCAACAAATTTACAGGTTTAAATGATGTTCTTAATATTAAATGTTTATTAAAAGCCACACAATGACATTAAATACATTTTTTTTAATGGAGCATGTAAGAATATTTAATTGTGTTTGTGAAAACAAGTTCTTTTTTTTAATACATTAGTTTGGAGTAGTTGTTTTAATAGTATCAGTATGTTAAGATGGTGGTCAGCTGATGAGGTTCTGTGACATAAAACATATATAAATATATAAAGGGAAAGTATTTTGTTATTCATTTCATTCTGATGGAGCTCTTAAAATAATAAAGAACAAAAGCACTCAATTGATAGTATTTAAGTTATCATTAGTGATTTTGTTGTTAGTATATGGAATTTAGCAAAAATATGGCTCATGTTTAATATCACTATTAAATAAAGTTGTTGGAATTTAAATAAGAACATGTTTACTCAATAAATCAAGTCTGACATGATATGGCTATGTATTTAGAAAACAAAGGCCATTGCATAATGTAAAACTAAAAAAATTATGTCTGCTCAGCTAGTTCCAAAACCATATAAACCAAGTGTGTAAGACGTATTGTGGGAAAGACAAATGACACCTCCATATGTATTTACTTTTTATTTCATAACAAATTTATTTAGTTATTATTTTACTTATTGACATTTGATTACTAGGGAAATCTGACTGGGTAGGAGCCCATTTTCAGTGGAGGCCCTGCAGAGAAAGGCTCCAAAGTATTTCAAAACATTTCAAGAAAAATAATTTTACAATCTTCAAAAATAATACCAAAAAAATCTACAGTTGTAATAATAATTCTAAATTAGACATAATATGATAACATTGGTTAAGAATATCTACAAGTTACATGACATTATTTAAAATGTAAAGAAGTTTTGGCAAATTTATAGAGTCTTTAAGGGTATATTAGTATAATACAAACAGGAATTGCAATATGAAGTTAGAGAAAAGCAGACATGTGAAATATTTAGAGAGAAAGCCAGGGGATAGACAATGTTAGAAGTAAGGAAGTGAGTAAAGAAGGGAGAATAAAGAGGTATAAGGTATGATTAGGTACTTGTTTACTTTAGGGATAACTTTTATCTTGCTGTTGACCAAGTACAGAGCCAGGTTTTGGAAAGGAAGTCTTTCAGAATGGTTTTGAAGGATGCAGGGGAAGGTATGGACCTAATGGATTCAGGTAAGGAGTTTTAGACCTTAGCAACATAGTATGAGTATAGACAATGCCCAGCAGATTTGATAGGTTTGTGGACAGACAGAAGTCTTTGGTAATTGGATCATAATAGCCACCTGGGAACATAATTGTATAAAACGGTATTTATTGCTGTATAAACAAACGGATACTGGATAATTTTATGGGTGGTAAGAAGATGAATATGTTAGTTGATAGGGTAGTTAGGCCTTTTAGTACTATACTGTGATACATATCCCTAAAGTATGCTGATTGTGAAGTCAGTGGCTCAGACATGGACTAGCTTTCATGATCAAGCAGTACATGAATTTGATGCCAGTCTTAGAGCTGAAAAGGTTAATGAAATTTTGATTCCATAAAGAAACTTAGTTGACTCATACCTGTTAATTTTAAGGCAATAATTAAGTATCTGCTCAGTCAAGGATACAGCTGTTTGAGTCTCTAGCTGTTAGTTACTGGAATTCATGCGGGTGAAGTTTGAGTGGCTAGAGGTAGCCCTAGGATTTAGTCCTTACCTCTGGTCCTTGTCTGTGTGGAGTTTCTATATTCTCCCAAATGACTGTGTGAGTTTTCTCCAGTGATTTGGTTTCCTCCCAGAAATATGCAGGATAACTGACTAATCTAATCTCTCCATACATATTGAATTACCTTTGCCCTTACCATATGCACTATATCTATAAAAAATTTTGATAGCCAGTTCACTTACATGATTAAGAAATTAATAAATTAAATGAAGTATGTTCATTTTGACTCCATTTTCAGAGGCACAATATAATCTCTTGACATTTATGTTTATCATGACATGATTTTAAACATCTACACATAAACTATGCTTAGCCAGGACATTGTTAGCATGCTCTTTTTACGTGTTTATAATGTTGGCATATTCTAGATCCACACTTTTTTTTTTAACCTTTTCAGTGTAATATGTATGGCAGATGCATACAGCTAGAAAAAAAAAAGCTGTTGGTTGAGCAGATGCACAATCTTTTAAACCTCATAGTCTTTCTCATTTCCTCAATAAAACAGACTTATAAATGACATAGACACCAAAGAGTATGCACTTGTTCATACGTTCATAGCTTCAAAGGTGTGTACTAGGCTAATGGCCCTGGAGCCTTTACAAGCATAGCCCATAGGATAACCCTGGCATTGTGCCACCCGACCTTAGTTTCCAGTGCCTCTGTCGAGTAGGCCCACTGGAGTGATCCCTGGAGTGAATTTTCTATTTCCCATCCACTCAAGATTTCTGTTGAAGAGGGCCAGTGAGGTGCTCTGTTTGACATGTACGGGAAGTCTATTCCATATAGGTGTGATGAGCAGGGTTCTGTTCTTTATCTTGTGCAATGTCTGTGTGCACTGAAATAGATGCTTTTGCCCTTTGATCTCTGAAATATGACTTGAAGTAACTGTTACAGAAATGCAACCCTCCAGAAACACTACCCTTACAAATTTGTCACTCACTCATGTCCTCCAGTGTTTCATAAGATATTCATGAATATCCCAGGTATTGAGTGACAAATCTTGTGATTAATGCAATAATGCATGTATCACCCTTTAGACCATTAACTCTGTTTGGCATGTACCTCGCAAGAGATCTCCAACAACTAGAAAGGCCACAGAAATTCCTCACTAAGAGGATTACTGACCTCAAACAGATGCCATATGCAAACTGTCTCAAAAAACTTCAGCTCTACTCCATCTCATATCACCTACTCAGAGGAGACCTTGTCCTAACATACAAAGCCATGTCAAACCCAGATCTGTTGGACATGCTACACTTACAGAAATCCTAATCTCTCTGAGCCACACGCTCCAGGGACCTAAACCTTGTTACCACAATAAACAGAACATGCTGGAGGGATAGATTCCTGTCCCACAGACTTCCCATGCTCTGGAACAGACTACCCATTCATGTCAAACAAAGCTCCTCATTAGCCCTGTTTAAGAAAAATCCTGACAACTAGATGGGAAATAGAAAATTCACCCCGGGATCACTTCTGTGTCTATGCTCGACAGAGGCACAGGAAAATAATTTTCTTGGGTGGCGAAAGCCAGGGAACTTTTTTGGCTAGGCTTATATAGGCCCAAAGGCCTATAGCTTAGTACCTACCTATGAACCTATGAACCTATAAACCTGTTGGTTGTAATGCCACTACTGATTTTTGCTTAATCAATCTCTCTTTTAACATCTGTTATCTAAGTTGAGGGAGGTTAATATGTATAGTCTCTGCATTTGCTGTCTAGACAGTTTTTTTTACAAATACTGTAGATGGCAGTTAGTGGTATGTAAGTGTAACATGTCCAACAGATCTGAGTTTGACATGGCTTTGTATGTTAGTGTTTTCATATCTCAATTTAGCTTATTTTGCAGTAATAAGACAATACTTTCTACTTTATTTTCTAATATCAAAATAATTCTTCTTATTGCATGTAACAATAAAACTATTATAGAACAATCCACAAAAAAATGAGAAGTACCTGAAATTGGAACAGAAATCCAAGAAAACAAACAACAAACCAGGATGCCAAAGACCAAAGACAATTTTGTTCAAACTATGTTGGCTTTTCTTTTAAGTTCACTAGCAATGGAAATATAGCCATTCAATTCAGGTTGATTTTTGCATCCAAAGCCATCTGCCAATACATCTCATGATGTAGAAACCTGTTTTCCCAGTCTTCAAGAAAGGCACCTGCTTCCACCTGTTCAAGCCCCAAAAAAGTGAACTTCTTGAAACTGGAGCATGTACAAGCATGCCTAGTCAAAACACTCTTCATGTCCCTTTTGGATATACTATAATAGTGT